>NC_141023.1:16675000-16715000 GCF_052040795.2 Danio rerio
AGATCCACATATATCCATATTTAGAAGCCTAGGAACTGGAGGTGGAATTCTGCGATTTGTTGATATATCATTCAGCCATAAAAGAAACCACATAGCAACACCCGAAAGTACCCTATCAAAGATCTAGCAGCCACCTAAAACACATAGCATAGCAAAAACCACCAAGAACACAGTAGTAACCACCTAGAAATTGGCCTGAATTGGCCCCTACCAACAACCTAGATTGCAACGCAAATGCTTCGAAATGCTATAAACCATCCTTGCAGAACCATCTAACAACCAGTAACCACCAAGATTAACTCTACCCTAGCATTCTTGTATAGAAGTCCTTTTTTCCTTCTTGTTTTGCTCCTAAAATGACATTATTGACAGCTTTACATGAGCTTCAGTCAAGCTGAAAGCAGCGTCTGCTATTTTTATACCAAACCCTGACCGTGACTGTGACCTGCCGCCTTTTACATAAACCTCGCCGTCGTTATCGAGCGACTTTCTCACAGATGGTTTAATCCTAAACTAGCCTCTCATCAGTCTGACTTTGTTTTCTTAATTTTAAGTGGCGGTCCGTCGACCCGAGGCAGAATGGTAGCCGATTTGATCGACATTACCCCCAGTCCACTCGAATGGTTAATGGTTATTCAGGAAGTGAGGTTTGATGGCGGAGCTTTTGATGTGCAGGCAGGCCTAAGGCTGTGGCTGCCTTTGAAACGTTGCCCCTTTGCTGATCTGCAACATTGAGCGGCCAGTGTTCCCAACAGAGGTTTCAGGAGTTCAGGCATCATTTGTGTTTATGCTTTTATTCATTGATAAATCACTGATATAATACTGACATTTGCACACATTTGCATAGAAGTTGTTCTCTTCAGAGTAGGTTTTTATATGATCAGATACATGAGTAATTACAAATTAAAAATATACTTGAATTTATAATCTGAGTGACGTATACAGTGGGATAAAATTTAGTAGCCTTCTAGACCAAGCAATACCTCCTTTGACATTTTGGGTGCTTTCACACCTGTGAATCGATTCAGTTGTTCCGAAACAGAGATTACAATTGTTACATTGTTGCTCTTTGCTCTTGGAGCGGTTCGCTTTCACATTGCAAAGTTTCTAATCGGACCAAAAGAGCTAAAACAAGTCACGTGTGAGTAAAATCTCCTCACTTTGGTCAGAGTGTCAGGGTTTATTTTGCAGCGTCCCGCTCAGCTGTCAGGAGAGGTGGTGGTTTGATGATTATTGAAAGGGTGCGCACGCGCGCGATGTGTCTGAGGAGAGATGCGGTGGGGAAGGGTGAGAAGGGTGCGCGACGTAGCCTATTTGAGGACTGGGAGGGAGACGCGAGATTACCGGGAGATCATCACTCGTCTGATAATTATCTCTTCATATAGCCGTATGCCTATTAAATATCCATAAAACACTGTCATATAACCGCGCTCGGATCGGATCGCTTTCTCACTGTAATCGAACCGCTCCAGGGTTCGTTTCAATTGAGCCGAGACCACCTCATTCAAGCGATCTCGGAGCGATTACTTTGGCGCGGAACAGAGCGCGATTGCCCTGTTCACATATGCCAAACGAACCGCGCTAACTGGGCAAACGAGACACGTTCCGAAACAAAAGTGTAGGTGTGAAAGCCCCCTTAAAAAGCAACTGTCTGGACCAGTGTTGGGTGTATTTAGTTACAAAGTAACTAGTTACTGTGATTGGTCACACTTTACAATGAGGTTGTATTCGTTAATGCATTTACTAACATGAACAAAAGTAGCCAGGGGGGTTCGGATGGTTGGAAGCACCCCTCACTGACAAAGGTCTAGAATTGTCCTGTGCATGAGCTCATTTGTCATATTTTAACTGCTATGCCATCTTAAATAGTAAAATAACCCATTGAAAAAAAAAAAATTAAGACCAAGTGGAGTCCTCTGTCGCTTAAATCAGTTTTGGCCAGTGCACACAATTATTTTTCATGAGTCCAACATTCAGCTGTGCGAGAAAACACACAATCTGATGAAGTAAAGTCATCTCTTGCTATGCTACCGTATTGTTTTTCAATAGAGAAAATATTTTACAAGTAACTTTTTATCCTAAATCTTGAAACAAAAAATTATCAATGAAAAGGTGTGAAGCACCAAAAGCGACTGATATTAAAGTGAATCTGAATACTATTTTGGCTATTGTTCCTATCCATAATTTTCAAATGTACTTTTTTTTGGTTATGATGACCATCTGCCAATGTATTTCAGCTCGAATAGTGCTTAAAATGTCACTAAAATGCAGCATTTAAATCTCATTATTAAATAGTAGCCTAAATGAGTCCTGTAACTGCAAAAATGTCCACTTTTGAGAAAAAAGAACCATCCCTTTCACCAGGCTGGCTACAGGCCAGAATAAACAATAAACAATACATTTATTACGGTATTTGTTCATGTTAGTTAATATTAGTTGTTCATTGTTAGTTTTTGTTAACTCACTGTGCATTAACTAATGTTAACAAGCATGAATTTGAAGGTTAATAATGCATTAGTAAATGCTGAACTATGATTAATAAACACTGTACAAGTATTGTTCATAATTACTTTATGCTGGTAAATGCTTTAGTTAATATTAACTTATGAAACATTGTAAAGTGTGACCCCGTTATTTAATTACTTTTATGTTATTACATTTTATAATTATTTTTTTTAGATAATTTATTGACACTTACTTATAACGTACTAAACTTTAGCGTTTTATAAGTATAATGTACTTATTATGATACTTATAATGTAATTGAATATTTTACTTTAGTGTAAAAAAAAGTATTGAGAAATGAGCTCATGGCATTATAAGGTTTAAATTCACAGAAGCAGAGTAATCTTAGTTGATCTTTTTAACATTTATAGACCATTTTGAGGGATGTAAACAAAAACAATGGTCCCAACGTATTTCCTGTTTTACATTTTAAATTTATATTGCTTCTGAGAACTCAAAAAGAGTCCCATATTGATAAATGATGTTTTGATAGCTGTTGTAACATTAAGTTATGATTGAATTGTTCTTTGTTACTGTTATGAAATAGTTTGATTACAAGCAGGAAATGTTCAAGGGTCAATGACATGACCACATTAAAATGGTCTATTTGTCCTTAATGAATTACATATTTGAATAATTACTGTCAATATGTGGTATGAAATATATGGTGTGATGTTTAAAATTTGAGTGTTTTAATTTTATTTCTCAAATTTCACATTCACATTGAGTCAAATTTGAAGGATTGAGAGTTTGCAGTCATTTTTTCTGTCTATGAAATATATGTGCTTTGTTAGTAAAGGGTCAATTAGTTAAATTATTGAGCTACTAAGTTACATTTCAGACAAATTTTAAAATTAAATTAAATGCAATAACTTTAATGATGTAATTAGTTTTCAATTACAATATTGAAGTAACTTACCCTACATTGGTCTGGACAATAATAATAAAAAAAAACATTATGTATTTGGAGTTTCCTTTCCAGATGCAAAATTTATGGGAGAAGGATGATTTGCTAATGTGTGGTTTCTAAATTTGCTAATATTTATGGCATTATTTTCTTTCACAAAACAAAAATGCCTTAACCGGTTTTGTGCCTGAAATGCTATTATAACCGTTGTTTGTTAGAAGAAGAGCTTTTCTGCACTTACGTCTATTTATATGGAATGCCAGAGGACAATGTTATCTCAACATATCAATTACCAGGCCACATAGTTTTCAATTTGTGCTGCTCACATGGGTGATTATGGAAATGAGCTGCTGCTGCTGCTTCTGTGTTTAGCAGTGCTCAAAACTATCCAAAATCCTCACAAAATCCTCATGTTCTGCATGATTAGGTCCCTAAACAAAACAGACTAATTTAGACATCCATCATCTGACTTACTAATTGTCATAAATTTGCATATTTTGCAAGTATACACACAGCTGTATAAATACAACTGTATAAGTGTATATATACAAACAATCACACAGTCTAATATTTGGTTGGACCGCCTTTAACTCTGATTATGTCACGCATTCGGCATGGAATCATTTTAGTAGCCTTCTGCAATATCACAACATTTTATCATATCAACATTTATATTATTTTTTCACCAAACTCTTGTATTGATCATGGACGTATCAAACTGCTGCACAGATTATTCATCCCAAAGATTCTTAACAGGGTTAAGGTCTGGACTCTGTGGTGGCCAGTCGACATGTGTCCCAGATTACATACTTATGCACAATTCCACACCATTTTGTAGTATAAATAGTGTAAACGGTGCATTCACATTGAAGCTCTTCTTGCACTCAAAGGTCACAGCTTTGCTTACATAGCGGAAGAAGAGGTTGAGTGTATAAGTGCATAGTGTACAAGTGTATAGTGTGTCATTTGGGACTCAACTCATGTGTAAAAATAAAAATAAAAAATGTCTCATGCTCCCTGAACCACTTTACAATTTGAGCCCAATGACAATTTGAGCATTGTCATCTTGGAATTTGCTGGTGCCATCAGGGAAGGGAAAAAAAAATCCATTGATGGAAGAACATGGTCATTCGGTATATTCAGGTTGTCAACTGACCTCTTTGAGCACTTAACCCAGAATCAGAAAGAGCACACAAGGAATTTGTATTAGTGACAGGAGCTTTCTATACAGCGAGCAGTGTTGGTTAATCTACTTTAAAAATTTTGTTAGCTGAGCTATTAGCTACCTAAAATGTAGCTTAACTACACTAAAAGCTACACCCTGGGAAATGTAACAAGCTAAGCTAAAAGCTACTTGGATAAAGTGGCTTACTACATCTAAGCTATTTTTTTATAATTTTCCTTTTTAAATCGAAGCCACTTAAATACAATGTCAATCATATTTTAGTGATGAATAAAACTGTCAATGAAACATGTGAGGCATAATTGTTCAGTTCAGTTGTCTACTGCAATTAATCTGTTGTACCAAACAGAAACAAATTATAGTATATAACAGAAAAAAGTAAGTAAATAGAAATATTTAGGAATTAGCTTTACATTGGATTGTATATTTACAACTCTTCCTTAATGAATTACACTACGTAACTATCGTGAACTATATATATATATATATATATATATATATATATATATATATATATATATATATATATATATATATATATATATATAGTCAGTTGACGCAAAAGTATAATTCAGCCTTAACGCAGCAAAGAGTTTGTTGTCGACCACCATTAAACAGGAAAAATAAAAAATCGTCATTCTCGCCATCATATGGATTTACTTCTATAAGGACAGTAATAATAGCTTAAAATGTGGGAGAGCGTTGATATTATGTGATTGTATTGTATTGCAATATGCAGCTGTGGTAACCAGTATTTTACCGTTAAAAATATGGTACAAACTGTAAAAGTGATTCCACATTTTTGCAGTAAACTACCGCATTTCATTAATCTATAGATGTAATATATCTTTATTTTGAATTACCAACATATTTTGTTTCACAGATAGACACCTTAACACAGCCATATGCAGGTGGTGATGAGAGAGTTACATAATAAACCTTTTCTCATCACAAACATCTTTTCCCACAAGCAGAAAAGTGTCAGTGTACAGAAGGTGCTCAGTGTAATTCACACAGCTACTAAACACCAGGATCGTAACATGCATAAAATTCAAGTCATGAAATAAAAATTGTTTATCAACATTAGATGTAACATAAATGTCTGATGTACATAACTGATGGGAAAACAATTAAAAAGATCCATAATAATGTCAACAAATAGCATAAAATATGATGCAGGGTATTCTTGGGAAATCCGTTTACGGTTATTTGCCGTATATATTAAGGAAACTTACTGTTAACCAGGTTACGGATTTTCACTGTACCATTTTTACAGTTTTTTTACCGTTGAAATCACGACCATTTTTTACAGTGTATACACTCCAGCGCAGGAGAGGAGCAGAGCAGGAAAAGAGACCAGAGCAAAGTTTGCCACTTAAGTTGTATCTTTCATGTGACCAAAGCCCAAATGCTGAGACTTACAAACTGACCAATCAACATGTGACCCCTGAAGTCCACACAAATCTTACCCAGGCCCAGTATCTGTATCTGTATCTGCCTTTGGAATCTGTTTGGACCTTCTTTGTTTTGCAGTATAAACAAATGCTTATAATTTGAATTCCTACAACTTATTTCTTTAAACATTCAATAATCGAATCTGTACATATAAAATATAACTCATAAACGCAACTCAAAAGTAGCATTACTTACCACAAAAAGTAACTAAGTAATGCAAATAGATACTTTTTGGTGGAGTAACTCAATATTGCAATGCATTACTTTCCAATGTAACTTTCCCTAACACTAATACCGAGTGCACAATATGTATTAATTAAAGGTGGTTTAGGTTGGAAATGCCCTGGAGGTAAAAAAAAAAAAAAAAAAGGCTGTTCTTGTGTCTGGCTTTTTTGGTGCACAGTGCTCTGTAGTACCAACCAGTGAGAAACAGTTCAAAGAGAAAGTGGGCTTGGTGTGAGGGGTCCTAAATAACAGTAACCTTGACCTGACTGTAGTCACAACACTGCCCCCCGCAGGCTTGTACTGTATGGTAGGCACCAAACATAATGAGTGCATCATTTTATCCTCCTCACTTTGTACACTAATGATCTCATCATATCTGGACTCATCAGACCACATGACCTTCTTCCATCGCCCCAGAGTTTATACTTTACACTGCCTGGCAAATTGAAGCCTTTTTTTCTCTGATTAGCCGATTAGGGGTTTTCTAACACAGCTATTTATTCACAGCCGCTTAAGTTCCCATCACATTATACAAATGCTCTTACTTTCCCTATAAAACAAAGCCTGGAGTTCTACGGTTGTCTGTTCTTGAATTGATTACACTAGATGTTTAGGTTATCGCGGATCACAATCGTTTAAGATGTTTTTCTCTTGAAGTTTTTTAATAACGTGTTGGATGGTTCTTAACTCAATTTTAGTTGTTTAAGCAATGATTGATGCATGTAAAAATGATGCATGCCTATAATTCCACAGATCTTTTCCATGACCACATGATGTGTCATAGTTGTTTTAGAAATGAGAAGCTACTCTGCGTCAGTAGGCTTAAATAACATATTAACAGCTGAAATTTAAACATTCATGCAGTAATTATCTAGGGAGGCTCTTACCTGTTTGCTTGGTTACTCTAAATCAGGGGTCACCAACCCTGTTCCTGGAGAGCTACCTTCCTGCACATTTCAGTTGCAACCCTGACCAAACACACCTGTCTGTAATTATCAAGTGCTGCTTTAGGTACTATTAATTGGTTCAGGTGTGTTTGAACAGGGTTGGGAATGAATTCTGCAGGAAGGTAGCTCTCCAGGAACAGGGTTGGTGACCTCTGCTCTAAATCCAGGGGATGACTTTTGGGGGTGGGGGGGTATATGTACAGTATAGCCCTGTTTATTTAACTTTTATCATTGAAACACTCGAAAGTGACTTTTTAAAAGCATTTTTAATAGTTTAAAGTGATATATTGTCTGGGTTGGTGTTGTATATTACGGTACAAAAATCTTGTAATAAACTGCTTGTACTTATTTTCAGACTTAGTTTTCATTATCCACTGGCTCGCATGGTTCAGGATTGGTAGAGCTACGCATCGATGAATTTGCTCTTCAGTGTTTGAACTCTCAGTAATGATTAAATCACACTAAATCACATAACTGTACTGAACTTAAACACTAAAAACTGAACTACACTGTTCCAGTTACTATGACCATTTATGTGAAGCTGCTTTGACACAATCCACATTGTAAAAGCGCTATACAAATAAAGCTGAATTGAATTGAATTATATTATTACTTATACATTGTATTATTACAAACGACTACAATGTCAATAAAAGTCACTTTGTTAAACTGTAGAGTTGAATTTTCAACATTAAAGGTCAGCAGAGATTAAGACACCATAATGCAATTCATTATGATAAGTAAACAGAAAACACATCTTTTTTGTGAATCATAAAATACAGCAACTGTTAATTAACAGAATTTTTTTTTACAGTGTATATAAACCACTGCTGTCCAAATTCTTTAAAAACCTAATTCAAAATGTAAATGGAACTTTTAGTTGGATACTATAGAGCCAGATCAGTCTCAAAAATAATCTTTCTTACTTACTCCAAGAGCCGTTTATATCGAAATTGATATTTAGCCACACCATGTTGATGTTTCGTAACATCTAATTTTTTACGATCAACGCTCAACCCTCAACCTGGAGGACCAGGACATATACACATACACTACTGACAATTTAGCTAACCCAATTCAGATAACCCAATGTCTGTGGACTTGTGGGGCAAACTGGAGCACCCGGAGGAAACCCACGCGAACATGGAGAGCATGCTCACAGAAATGCCAACTGACCCAGCCGGGGCTTGAACCAGCGATGTTCTTGCAGTGAGGCGACAGCGCTATCCACTATGCCATCATGCCTCCCTCAAAATAATACATTTACAAAATATTATTTATACATCCACAACACAAGTCACACTTACAAAATCTAACTTATAAAATCTAATTAAGTTCAAAACCCAATTCATAAATACATGAATCCAATTCGTAAGATTAAAACATGATTCGTAAATACACAAATCCTATTCGTAAGTTCAAAACATGGTTTGTAAATACACAAATCAAACTTGTAAGTTCAAAACACGATTCTTAAATACACAAATCCAATTCGTAAATTCAAAACACATTTAGTAACTTCAAAACATGATTCGTATATACACAAATCCTATTCGTAAATTCATAACACAATTAGTAAATTCAAAACACGATTCGTATATACACAAATTCTATTCGTAAGTTCAAAGCACGATTCGGAAATACATAAATCCAATTTGTAAGTTCAAAGGACTATTTGTAAATACAGAAATCCAACTTGTAAGTTCAAAACACAATTCTTAAATACACAAATCCAATTCCTAAATTCAGAACACGATTCATAAATACACAAATCCAATTCCTAAATTCAGAACACGATTCATAAAAACACAAATTTAATTCAGAAGTTCAAAACATGATTCATAAATACACAAATCCAATTCGTAAATTCAAAACACAATTAGTAAATTCAAAACACGATTCGTATATTCACAAATCGTATTCGTAAGTTCAATGCACTATTCAGAAATACACAAATCCAATCTGTAAGTTTAAAACATGATTCAAAAATACACAAATCCAATCCATTTGGCAAAAATAAATATGATTTTTACAGATCGTGTGTCATATTTATGAATTGTGTTTTTTATTGAAAAATGTTCTTTTATAAATGTAAATTGTGCTGTGCATGTATAAATGTTGTATTGTAAATGTATTATTTTTGAGACTGATCTGGCTCCGCAGTATGTTAGTGTCTTGCAACATAACTTAGAAAAAAAATCATGTATTTTCCTGATGGAAAAAACAAAGAATTTGGCTGTCAGAATTAGTTATAAAAATGTTTATGGTTAAAATGTGTTGGAAAAAAAGTCAGTTAAACAGCACTGGAAAAATATTTTAAATATCTTTTGAACCAATAATAATAATTACTATATATAAATAAATAATAATATTAATAACATATATTTTGAAATAATCTTGCTACTAAATAAAATAAATTGTTAATAAAAATAAACTGTAAAATATAACACAAATTTATCATGCTCATTGTGATGCGACCAGATCCCAGATGTCCTGTAGTTTTTACAAAGCCCTCTGTTAGGATTATCTCAAGATCTGCGCATCTGTTATGCAGTGTTTGGCCTCATCTGAATCAAGAACACCTGCTCTAAATAAATACATGATCTATCATGGTTTACTAATGTTTGCTAAAGCTACAAACCAAAACGCAGCCCAAAAAGCCTCACGCACACACTGTTTACAAGTACGGGGTATTGTTTGGTGTCTACATAAAGCGGTTTGTTGTATTATGCTAGTAGAGAGGTTTTGAATGATGTAAGGCACGCCTCTGTTTATGTATGTACAATATGATGCTTAGTCTGTTTATGTGCCATATATTTTCATACACAGTTGAAGACAAAATTCCAGAGCCTTATACTGTGAGATATTAATTTTCTGTGCTGTTCAATAGAGCAAGAAAATTTTCACAGTATTTCCTATAATATTTTTTTCTTCTGGAGAAAGTCTTATTTGTTTTATTTCGGCTAGAAGGAAAGCAATTTTTTAAAACCATTTTAACATCTATATATTCTTTTAGTTTGGCTGGAATTATTCATTCATTCATACATTTATTCATTCATTTATTTTTCTCCGGCTTTGTCCCTTTATTAATTAGGGGTCGCTGCAGCGGAATGAACCACCAACTTATCCAGCATATGTTTTTTCACAGCAAATGCCTTTCCAGCTGCAACCCAGAAAACAAACGAATGAATGATATTTTCATGCTCAAGGAGTCTTACAGCAGCCTTTGCTGACACCAGAACTGATCCACCAGTTCATCTATGATTTTGCGCGTAATCTGCCATGCTAAATGCTGAAACTGACACAGGACATCATGTTCTAGTGGTTAAAGTTAAAGGGAAGGAGACGGAGAGAAAAACACTTTTCAGTCCTAAGTAATGTGACTGTGCTTGTGGATGGCTGATTAAAAACAGAATGAACATGAGGCAGAGGATCATGCTCTCGATCTGGCAGTCATGCCTGACTTTCATAAACCCACACACTTTTAGCTGTTTACCATGTCAACTCTGGGTCCACTTCCAATGAAAAGAAGTTCAGTTTTAAGGAACTCGTACAGCAGCAGCAGCCTGTTTTGGCTTTTTTTTTTTTTTCATAATTGATCAACATCTCTGAAGAAACTGAAGTTTGTACTATGCTCATTGTAAAATAATGTTTTTCTCTTATTTAATTATTGTATATTAATTTTAGGAAGTTTATAAAAGAAGGTTTATTGCAGAATGAAGAGAAACTTCTTTGGTTGCTGTTGACTTTAAAAAAATAAATGAGGGAATATAAGTGACGTATTTGAGACATGAAATCTGTATTTTAAAGGGCACCTATGATGAAAATCATCTTTTGTAAGTTGTTTGGACAGAACTGTGTGCAGGTATAGTGTGTCCTCATTCATATTGGGGTGATAGAAACACGAAAAGTCTCTTTTTATAATTTCCTGAGGTTAAAATAGGATCCAAATTCCTCCCAATTTGAGGCAACGTGACATAGGAGTGCGGTTTCCCCGCCCACCGAATTGCTTGACTGCCGCATGATAACATGTCTCAGTAGTAACGCATATAACCATATCCACAAGACAGGACGTGCGCAAAACAACCAGGATTAAAAGATCTGTTCAGCTCTCTGTGATCATCAGTCATCATCAAATGTGATCAGGAATGAGGTTTACAAGTTTTTAAAACAGTGCATCTGTGTAATGAATTACTTTACTCTTATCACCACAGCAGCATAGTGTCCGTACAATTAGAAAAGAAGATGCTTAAATCCTGGTTTGTGGATGTTTATCAGGTTGATTTTATACATTAGCATAACGGATGTCCATACAGCAGTGGAAATCAAAGTGGATCCTGTCACATTTGCTGTACAAAGTTAAACGCGCACTGTGTGTATGTGCGTGAACTTTGTAAAATTAATGAGTGTGACTCATCATTGTAGGAAGGATTGAATTATCTCCACAACAAATACATCAAATAATCATTGGGAAAGTTCTTACTGTAATATTTCTCACGAATGTTAGGTGAGATCTGCTTCCTTCATGTCTGTCACTGTGCTGTTTACCTGACTCAGGTGAGGTGGAGATTGAGGCACACTCTGACAGACATGTGGGAATGGTAGGCGGGGAGAACTAACATTAAAGGCACAAGCCACAAAAACAGCTACATTGTATACAGAGCAGAAAATCCCAATATTCTGAAAGGCATAAATAATCTGATGGGTGAAACTTTACAGACACATTCTAGAGACACAAAAGACATATCCTAAATCTTGAAAAGGGGTAAAATGTACTATTTTTTAAATAAACTATTTTTTTTTTAAAGTCAATAGCCACCAAAGTGGTTTACCCTCATTTTTGTATGTTAGTTTTATGGATATGATAGTAAGATATGTAGATAGTAATGTATATAGTACATGTAGATTGTAAGATGTAAGGTGTAATTTCTCTGGTTATACATGGAAATAGTTTGATATTTTTATATGTTGTATATCATACATTACTATAAGATTTCATTCGTTAAAGTATTTACTAATACGAACTAGTGATGAACAATACTTGTACCACAAATTTGAATTCATGCTTGTTAACATGCATCATGAATAAACATAAACTAACAACTTTATTTTCATTAACTAACGATAAAACATGAATAAATTGTGTAAATAATATATTATTCATTGTTTATTCGTGTTAGTAAATAATTTAACTGACATAAACTAAAACAACCGTATTGTAAAGTGTGACCAATTGAATTCATAGTTAATTATTTGTTTGCTCAGTCTGGAAAGAGCTCTGAAATTTAAGATGCAACAGTTTATTTAAATCTGCAGTCATTGTAAATATTTGCATTCTATTAATAATATCTGAAATATCTGATTCTGATCGGCTGATAAACATACTAATGTGCAGTCATTTTCAGGAAAAAGCTCAACAAAAGTGACATTGAGCATGTTTTGACCTATTTAGAGTACCAAATCACTACACTGAAGAATTTGATTTATTATTTATGAGAGGTCTTTGCAGACTGGGCAAATGGATGGATGGATGGATGGATGGATGGATGGATGGATAGAGAGACAGATGGGTAAATGGATGGATGACAGACAGACAGACAAACTTATTGATTGATTGACTGATTGAGATTGATTGTTTGTTTGATTGTTTGATTGATTGATTGATTGATTGATTGATTGATTGTTTGTTTGATTGATTGATTGATTGATTGATTGATTGATTGATTGATTGATTGATTGATTGATTGATTGATTGACAAAATGAATGCTTTTTCACAAAGACATTTACCTAAAAAATGCTGCTATTATTGTAAAGGCATAGACTCCAGTAATTTACATGCCCTCAATCAATCAATTGGTCTCTCTCTGTTTATTTCTCTATCTTTTATAAATCTTTAGTCTTCAGATTAATGGCTTAAACCATCTCTTTTTGCTTTAAACACTTCTTCTACTCACAAGAACCTTTAATGCATAAAACCACTTTAAATAAAACCTGAACAATGTCTTTAGCTCTGGGAATCATTGTGGAATTACTCAGTGCATTGAACTGCAGTATTAGAAATGTAATGCTCCCCCGATGTACAATACATTACCACCACAGGCTTGCATAAATCTTTAATAAAGGCCCAGAGTCAATTATTACTTATTTAATAATTAAATCGTTTGTTTTTTCTTTCTTTTCTTTCTCTTTCTGCTCAAGGTTTTAATTGTTCACATCCTGGTGAGCCTAAAAATAAAGAAGTTTCGAACCATTAAAAAAATAAACCAACAAGTTTATATTTTGTTCCCCTAATATTTTAAAATAAAATAGGCTTTTTTTCCTTTTTTTTATCAATAGTTTTTTTCTTGAATTTTTCTTCATTCCTAAGGTTTTAATTGTTTACGTTGAACTCCACCGAAAAAGTTTAGACCCATAAAAAACTAGAACTTTATATTGTTCGTTTCCATTATACCGCAGGATAAAAATGGCCCGGAGTCAATTATTCCTTATTTATGAAGTAACTTGCTTTTTTCTTTGTACTTTTTCCCCAAGGTTTTATTTGTTCAAAATCCAGTGAAAGAAAAAAATCTATTTAGACCAAAAAAAGTTCTAATAATAAAGAAAAAGAAATAAAGAATAAAGAAAAAAAAAATATATATATATTATATAAATATATAAATAAATATTATATTATATATATCGTGGTAATGTGAATAAAAACTAGCTTGACTTGGTCAAAAGACAAAATTTGACCCAAAAGAACAGGTCAAGCAGTCACACAGAAATGCTTCAGTCGCAGAACAAACAAAGTGTGTGGGGCAGAAGAACGGAAGCTTTTATCTGTTCTCTATTCTTACCTTACCTTTTTCACAAATTACCTTTTCACAAATGGTTTTAGTTCATATCAGCTGATTCTCATTATTCCTTATGGAAAATCCCTCCTTCCAATGGGTTTAACAATCATACATATTGAACATAAATACTGTTGAAGTCAGATTTATTAGCTCTACCGAGTTATTAGCCACCCTGTATATTTCTTTCTCCAATTTCTGGATACGTTTTTAAACAGTAGTTCTAATAACATGTGTAAAACATAATTTAGTTATTTAAAGTGATTTATTTTATATTTGCCATGATGACAGTACATCATATTTTACTAGATATTGTTCAAGATACTAGTGTTCAGCTTAAAGTGACATTTAAAGGTCACTTTAAGCAATAATTAGGTTATCTAGGCATTAGTCATTGTAATCGAAAAACATTGAAGACAATCAAATATATATATATGGCTTAAGAGGGCTAATATTATGGAGCCAAATCTGTCTCAAAAATAATACATTCATACATTCATACATCCCCAGCACAATTCACATTCACAAATTCAAATTATAAATTAAATACACAATTCATAAATACAACACCCAGTTTGTAAAAATCATAAGTATTTTCACCTAATGGATTGGATTTGTGTATCTTTGAATCGTGTTTTGAATTTACAAATTGAATTTGTGTTTATGAATCTTGTTTTGTATTTATGAATTGGATTTGTGTATTTACGAATAGTTTTTTTTAAATTTACAAATTAGATTTGTGTATTTATGAATTGTGTTTTGAATTTATAAATTGGATTTGTGTATTTATAAATATATATTTTTTTAATTTACGAATTGGCTTTGTGTATTTTTAAATCAAGTTTTGAATTTGCGAATTGGATTTGTGTATTTACGAATAGGGTTTTGAACTTACAAATTGGACTTTGTAAATGTGACTTGTTGTGGATGTATGGATAATATTTTGTAAATGCATTATTTTTGAGACTGATCTGGCTTCATATTGTATAATTGTCTTTGAATGTTTTTTTTTTTTTTTTTAAACTGCTCTTATTCTAGCGTTTAAAATAAAAAATAAAAAATCAGACTTTCTCCAGAAGAAAAACAAATATTATAGGTAATACTGTAAAAAAAATAGCTTGCTCTATTAAACATAATTTGGGAAATATTTATTAAAGAGAAAAAATTCACATGAGGGTTAAAAATTGTGACTTAGACTGTACATTGTTGTTCATGTGAGCACACACGCACATATGTCATATCACATGATGTTTTCCTCAATAGTTGATAACACTTCTCTCCTTGTTCTCCTTAATATTTTAACACTCTCAGCAACGGAACTAGAACCACAGACTTGATGTATACAATTGAAAGCGTATTATTGAATGCATATGACTGACCAAAAGTTCTTATCTTACTTAACAGTGTATATACTGTAAGTCAATATAGTAAAACTAAAGAATTATGGAATTAATAAAATACCTATTTTCTCGCACATTTGGTGTGCATGTTAGTCATTTAAAAGCTAATTTCCTTCTTGTCATTGCAGGAGAGTTTACCAGGCAGGAACTTCACGTTTTGGCAGTGGTTTGATGGTGTTATGGAGCTTACTAAAAAACACCTGAAGCCTCACTGGAATGACGGGTAAGAACTGTTAAAACATGAATACATGTAAACACCACATTAATAAAGAATTAATGTCAGTGACTGCAGCCAGGTTGTCTCAGTAAACCAAAATTAAGACTAAAACTATTGGTCAAAATCATTTTTGTTACCTGAAATAAATAAAAAATCATAATAAATGAAAAACTGAAACTAAATGAATTTAACATCAATTAAAAATGAAGTCAACAAAAATTAATATCACAAATAATTAATAATTTTCAGAATTAGTAAGCAGTCATTCTGTGGTAGCAAACTGACCTGTTTAGACAAACAACTGTAGATATGTTTTTACAGACAAACACATCAGCCAAGAGCATGATTATATACTGAAACGTCTTTTTTATAAGAACATAAAACATGTTCTAACTTTTCAGCATTTGCCAAAAAATAACAGTAGGCATGTTTAACTACATACTGTACATGGGGCCCTATTATACAGCCCACGAAATAAGGCACAAGATGTGTATCTTTTTGTGTATGTGTATCGATTTGTTGCTGTTTTCAGACATAAACAATTGTCCTTTCCATGTTTTGTGCCACGTTGTTTAAATAGCAAATACATCTGCGCCATTTTGTGGATATAGGTGTGCTGATTGGAAAAGGAGGCGTGTTACGGCGCATTGTTGACACGTTGCTATTTTGAGACTACAGAAATAGATCGCACCATTGATCAACTAAAAGCTGGCCTAAAGTCCAGTGCAGAGTTTTTGTTATTTGAAGAGTGCATTATTTATGCGTCTTATGTTGTTCCAAAACCCTTACACATTGCTTAATACACACAGGATGTACAGCAATACACAAATATCATTACAAATGAAAAAAAAATTTAAGGATTAAAATTATTGTTTTGGAGATATATGCATCACCATATGGTGGCAATACGAAGTGTTCGGATATAATTCAGCTTTTGACCACAGTTTTTTATTACTGTTCATTTATTCATTTGCTGTAAATTAGAACAGAATTTAGAAATAGTTTTGAAACAAATCTTTGTGCTTAACAAACAAAATTACGAAATTAAATATGTTGGCTAATGGATGTCTTCATTGGAGTGAGTTTTCACCGTTTCTTTACTCCAAGAATGTGAAGGAGTAAAGAGTAAAAATAAAGTAAAGAGGCCGAATAGAGGAGGTTCATTCTTTATTCCCGCGCTGCAGATGGTTTATTTAACTGTTTTCTCGGTATTGAAGCTTTTAGTTTTTCCACTTGCAAAGTCTTCCATGTAAATAGCAAATGCGCCATGGTGCGATGCAACTGACTCTTAAAGGGAATGGGAGATGAGACTCTGATTGCTTTAATGTAGGTCATGCTCGAAACCAACCTATATCTCATTAAGAGAATAAGCGCAAACCTTGTTAGACCATGCGCCAGGACGCAAAATGTATTTCTCTGTCCATAAAATAGCAAAAGTGGATTCAGAAATGCCCTTAATGCTTTTGTGCCATGCGCTTTAAAATTTGCGCCTATATAGGTGGAATAGAGGCCATGATCTATAGTATGAAGAAGATTCTTGTTAAAGCTTCATCATTTTTACTTTTATTTGCTTAAGTTGCATTTTATGGTTTTGGATTCAGTGTCTATTCAAACAACTATTTAGTTTTTATTACTAAGAGGTTTCCAAAAAACTAAACTTTGGTAAACACTTGATGTTAACTCTGATAAACTAAATTAATAAAACTAAAACAGAAACTTAAAGTCAAAGTTATTAGCCCTCCTGCGAATTTCTTTTTCATATATTTCCCAAATTATGATTAACAGACCAAGGATTTTTTTTACAGTGTTTGATGTAATATTTTGTAATCTGCAGAAAGTCTTTTTTTTCTGGATTAAAATCAGTTTTTATTTTTTGTAAAACCATTTTAAGGTCAATATTATTAGCCCCCTTAACCAATCTTTTAATAGAAAGCTATACAATATTATATTTGTGCATATACATTAGATTAGTCAGTACTGAAGCCAAATGTTGAGCTTATCTAACAAAATAACTTGAGAAACACCCAAATTTATGTTGTAGAAAAATATTAAATACAATTTTTTTTTTAAAAAGAGGAAAAATCAAGAGAAGCAAAAAAATTTAACAATTTTGATGAAATTTTGTAGGTTGTAATTTTTTTTGTTTTTATTTATTTATTTATTTGCATTTTTTATTTAATTGGATGTTCTTTCCATTTCTAAAAATGCTTGGTGACTAAAATATTACTTATATGTATATATATATATATATATATATATATATATATATATATATATATATATATATATATATATATATATATATATATATATATATATACATATATATATATATATATATATATATATACATATATATATATATATATATATATATATATATATATATATATATATATATATATATATATATATATATATATATATATATATATTTGTTTAATAAATCTGGTTTTTTTTGTAGGTACACCAAATCACATTGCCTATATACACTGAGAAATGGACACAAGTATTCATTTTCAAAATGGGCTGTTCTCAGTTATGCTGAGCACTTTATGCCTAATGTCACCATGGGGTGAATCTCACTATAATAATAAAAAAATTGACAGCATTTTTAAGTTTAAATGATAAATGTACTTAATTGCCAGGGGGAAAAGTCATGATTACATGACTTTAGTGAAACATAACATATAACATGCATGCTTGGTACATTTCACCTGGCTGCTCTGCAAGGAAACATTATTCATAATGGTTCACATTCTTTTTAGATTCTGGTTCTTTTGTTCCGTTTTACCTTTTTTTCTACAATGGACAGGCTATATTCATAATGAAGTGCTTCTTTGCCATGGCAACTGCCTGATTGAGAGATAGTGCAGGTTAAAACTATACATCAAGACATTAAAGCATGCACGGATTAACACAGGAGGGAGATCTGAGAGACCACTTGAGAGTTTGATATGATCTTGTGCGTTTTTTGTTGTTGTTATTTTCTTATCTTTATCCTGTTCAAGCCCCAGTTGGCCATGACTTGTAATGCTTTGTACAGAAATCATGATAAAACTGAACCGTACACACTCTCTGCCTTTGTGATTACAAATGCACTGGTGTTTGTGTTTGTGTTTTTGTGTGTCTCAGGGCAATTCTTGGCTTTGTGAATAAACAGCAAGCTCAGGATATGCTGATGTCCAAACCCAACGGGACCTTCCTGTTGCGATTCAGCGACTCAGAAATCGGCGGCATCACTATAGCCTGGGTGGCGGAGAACCCTAACAAAGCAGGTATAACTATTTGTTTCCTGTTTTATCTATTTAATTGAATGATGTTTAAAACAGTTTACTTTGCTCTTTCTATTTTATTCAAGCAGCAAGTTTAGATTTAGTTTAAAAATTTAGACTTTAATTTTAGACTTTTGATTAAAACGGCATCTAGTTTTAGTCATATTTAAAGAAACACTTCACTTATTTTGTAATTGAACTCATTTTACAAATCATCTAGAGCTAAACAGTGACGTTTTACCATGTATTTTTAAATTTATTTAGCCGATCTTCAGGTCATCAGGAGCACTTTTAGCTTAGCTTAGCATAGCTCATTGAGTCGGATTAGACCGTTAGCATCTCACTCAAAAATTAGTTTTTATAATGAGACTATAGTTCCCAATAATATATGGATGCAAACTTTGATTTGCAAGTGGAGATTTCATATCTCAGAGATGCAATGTCTGACACAATATACTCACTGGAGCTAGTGACATCACTGTGAGGGATAGGGTTATGGGTTGGGTTTGGTGTGGGCATTAAAAACATTGCATGAAGCTCAGCTTGCACCTACACCGAGTCTGCATTTAAACCCCTCGCCACCCTGATTTCACCATGTTGGACATGTTCTTGGATTAACATCTATGTTGATCCTGGAACAATGTTTCAATCATCCAATCAGAAGTAAGAGATACGTTTACTGTTTATGTTAAGTTTAGGCTTATGGTTAGGTTTATGCACTTCTACATGATTGTTATTTAGCTATTATTTCCCTCTGATTTTGGGAATCATTTACAGCTATGGTTGGGTTTAGGGGTAGGGAATAGGTGTGGATTACATTTTCGAACAAAAACGATGTTCCAGGATAAACATAGATGCTAATCTAGGATCGCATTGTAGGCCTACTTGGCAAAGTCATGATAGGCCAGACTCCTCTCATAGTTCCTACACATATTGGTCTATAAAATGGCAACATTTAAGTTTCTGTCAGTCTTATGCTGCGTTGGACGTGGAAGAAGTATCAAGTGTGAGTGATTTACATGTTAAGTCAATGCAAAGATGCAAATTCACATCCTGCGGTGCAATATGCGTGAATGAGATGGCGCAGTTGGCATGAATTGAGTATTGAGTGTTTTGTGCGATTGAAGCACATAAAATGCGTTTTACGTGAAAAGTTTGAAAATCTGTACTTCAGCAGACATTAGCGCTGTATTAACCAATCAGGAGCTTTCTCTTGTAGAGGCGTGCTTATGATGTAGCGCCTGTTGTTGGTGTCCTATGGGGAAAACCTCCAGCCGACACTGGACAACAGTTAATCAAACTGCGTTCGACACAGTCGGAAGCACAGCTGAAAGCTTCCATCATCCAGGTTAAGTTTCTGGAGGAGTTGATGCACCCCTGAAAGGATCTAGTGGACTCAGACACGGCTCCAAACGAATCAACGCTGTTTTTCAGCATTCTTAAAGCATATAAACAAAGTTATTCTCTTTATAAAATCATGTTAGCCATTTTGCAACAAAGCTAGAGTCACCGGGCAGTCTGAAGCCCTGCTCATGACACGAATAAAATAAAGCGTGAATTTCTACATCAAAGCACAAATAAAGCGGATTTGATGCACAAATGAAGCGAGTAAACTCAAAATGTTCACACGTCTATTTATTTGCGAATAGCGTGATTTTTCACATTACACGTCTGGTGTAAACACAGCATTAGTACCCAATGTAACTACAAACGAATCAAACTTTAACAAGGATTATGATCAAAACACTTTTAAAAGTTTTTATAATTATAAAATGAGCCTATTTACAAAATATATGAAGTGTTTCTTTAAGTCTTCTAAATAATTGTAGATTTAGTCTAATTTTAGTCTAACAAAAGTCAATGGAATCTTTACATGTAGGCAATGCGATTATTATTAATGAACCTTACAATCTGTGTCAAAAACGACATTATTTTTACCCACATTAGATTTTTCTTCTGTTTGTACGGTAATGTGTTTGTCAGCACTGCAGAAGTGGTCAGATTGCTGTACAACTGACCATTTAACCTCCGCTGTTTAAATTTTATGTTATATTTTTGCATCATAAAATACCCAAGTTGGCATTTTCCAAACATTTAAATATGTGCATGTTGTATTTTGAAGCTGCATAACAACATCAGTGCATTGTGAGATCCCCGTTAGGCTTTTCTATTGCAATGCGCATTTATATGTAGTATTTTCAAATTGCTAATACATGTTACTATGAGCTATTAGAGATGTGCATGCACAGGCATCTTTCTCTCTCACACAGGCTCTCTCTCTGTTTGACTGATTAAGACATATTATTTATCAGTGTTTCTCAACCACATTCCTGAAGTATTACCAGCTCTGTACATTTTCCATGTCTCCTTAACCAAACACACCTGATTCAGATCATCAGCTCATGAGCAGAAACTGAAAGACCTGTAATGCGTGTGACAGACAAAGGAGACATGCAAAACATGCAGTGTTGGTGGTCTTTCAGGATCGTGGTTGAGAAACACTGTTATAACTGATCAAAAATGATCAAATATTGCAAAGATCTATTATTAACTTGTCGAAATCACATATGACCATGGAAAAAGCAGGATAATTAACAGGTTGCCGTGCATTAAATGCACTTTGTGGTTGAGGGTTATTTGTATCTCGGTTGTGCATTTAAAATCTTTGAATGCACAGCAAGCCATTGATTATCCATTAAATATGCATCAAGTCTTCCTGTAGCTCAAATATTAGACTGCTGCTAATGCCAAGGTTGTGTATTTGATCCCCAGGGAAAGCAAGAACTGATAAAATGTATGGTGATTAAAAAAAAAAAAAACATGTTAAAAAGTAACCATTTTAAAGCATCTCCAGAGAGTAAATGTGTTTGTGTTGTTCACAGGGGAAAGGATGGTGTGGAACCTCATGCCATACACAACCAAAGACTTTTCTATCCGCTCCCTGGCAGATCGTATCAGTGACCTGAATCATCTCTTGTTCCTCTACCCGGACCGACCCAAAGATGAGGTCTTCTCCAAATACTACACCCCACCTCTGTGTAAGCTTATTCTTGGTCATCATTTAAATAATTGTTCATGTATTATTATTTTGTCTTTTGTGGCATTACTAAACACACACACACATCAGGACCAACATACGCATGTCATCATACAACTTGTGTCTATATAAACCTGCACACACACATTTGTATAGCAATCTTTGTTAGGATTTTTCATAGACTTCATTTCATATCATTGATAAGTTTGGTAATGTCCCCACAAGGTCAAAAATGACTGACATTACTTTAAGTAAATGGTTCTCCTTATTTATAGACCATAGTTTAAAACATGGATTCATACAGACAGGAAACTCCATCTCTGAATGAATCAGCCTCTTGAATAAATAACTTGTAATAATTAATAATAATTAAATTAATTAGATGGACCAATCTTATGCTGTAAAAAAAAAACTTACTGAAATATATATATTTTTCTATAATATCTAAATTGTGGTGCGCTTAATACATTACTTTTTGAGTGTCTTCATCCAAATAATCTGAAATATGTAGCTTAATTTATAAATCCATTAAAATATATAAATGAATTGAACTCCCATTAACTCAACATTGTGTTCATATCTATGGGTTCAAATGAGAGTGTATCAGTGTGGGAAACTTTCCTTCTGAAATAAAAAAAAAACAATATAAACCCTCACAGAAGTTCTGATGGTTTTAGAGTGGATTTAATGTTTATAATGGAAATTAAATTGGTTCTATACTGTACTGGTCTAAAATGGTAACTTTTTTTAAATAACTATAACTATATAACTTAAATAACTCTCATTCCAAAGCCGCCAACCTGATTTTACCAAGTAGGACATGTTCTTGGATTAACATCTGTGTTGATCCTGGAACAATGTTCCAATCAAAATTAAGGGACACATTTACAGTTTAGACATATAGTTAAGTTTATGCACTTCTACATAATTGTTATAGAACTATTATTCCCCTCTGATTTTGGAAATGACTTACAGTTATGGTTGGGTTTAAGAGTAGGTAATAGGTTTCGATTACATTTTTAAACAAAAATTATGTTTCAGGATCAACATAGATGTTAATACAGGATCACATTGTATTTGTACTTGGCAAAGTCATGACATGCATTCCAAAACAGCTTCACAAAAGGTGCACATCATTACAGTCAAAATCAGAAAAGTTAAGGAGTTGTGTATAGGGTAGACAGTATAAATATATTTAAATTGGAGCTATACATGGGTGCGTTTCTGAAAAGCATTGTTAGCCAATTAAGGTCGCAAGTTGAGTCGTTACAAACATAGTTTGTTGATTTGGCGTTTCCTAAATAGTTACAACGAACATTGGCAAATTCATTGCAAACTTCTGAGCTTGCAACTACAACTCTAGAGCTGTGGTTAGAAGCATATTTCCTGGTTGTGTTCTATTTCCAGTTATCCCCCTATGCCCTATTCATTTAGAATATTTCAACATTTAAACTTGGAATGATTTAAAAAAACATTAGTTTTCTCTATTTTTTTTTTTTTACAATTATTATTCTTATTTTTTTACAATTCAGTTTAAGCGAATTTCATATTGACAATTGCGCTTCCTTTGTAGTGAACTTTAAACAAACATGTATGCAGTTTAATTGCAGCCGTGGCTCATTACTAAACCTATACTTATTATGGCTTATTATTTAGAAGTAGAATTTACGTCTCAAAGCTTGTAAAAACAAAAATATATAGCATACGTTAATGTTTTTTTTTATAGTAGGTTATTTAAAAATTGTATCTGTACTGTATATGACTTGGGCCTGTTGGTTAGAACATTTATGTAGTGGTTTAAATGAGTCAAAGTGTAAAATTAGACTTTTACAATAAATAAAATAAAATAAACAAGATCCTACTTAATTATAATAACAATTATTATTAAGTAGGATTTTTCTTCATGTCTTACTGTAAATTACAGCCATTAACGATTTATATGATTTATAGGTACATGAGATTAAAATATGTGTTAGCTAAGTGGTTTCATGTTTAGGAATAGAATATGGCATATTCTTAATAATATTTGTAAAATAAACAGGCCCTATATGTGTCATTTATATATAATTCAATTAAGAGTGCATGTTTTTACCAAAACTAATATTGGATTTTTTTTTTTTAAATGTGTGAACGAGTACAACAATATAATTCGCACTATAAATTATGGAGTGTTCTTTAAAGAAGTTGTTATTTCGCCCCGTTTAGAGCGTCAAAATGGACGCTTTACGTTATTATAACTAGCATGGTTCAAGTAACATATCTGCGACTAGAGAAACTACGGTTATGGGAAACACTCGTCATTCGTTCTTTTCCCAAATGTTACATCATACTATGATGGTTAGCCGTGAGTTATGTAGTTGTTTGGGAAACACGCACACTGGAATAGCATCCTTTACAAATAAATAATGTTTACTTATAGTTTTAACAAACTATTAAGATTATCAAAATTAGCTTGATGAATATATTGGAATGGAGGTTAGTTGTTTTAACTTTTCTTTTTTTGGCCAAAAACATGCTGTAAGCATCATCTATTTTACATAGATATAAAAATAAATTGAAACTATTGCGTGTTTTATGATATGCTGTAATAAATGTATACGTTTCATATGATTTACTACATCTAATTAGACATTACATGAAACATTAGGTCATGAAAATTTACTTAAAGGCCTGAAAAAGTCATGGAATTTTTGTGGTAAAAATGTGGATGAACTCTGTATATTGGTGTCATATTAACATCCACTAACTTTAATGTAGTATATCCCAAACACACACCCGTAGAAACCATCAAAATATGATGCTTTCAAATGAATTTAATAGCATTTATAGTGAAAACCATTAAAAACTTCTGCGTTGGTTTCTATATTTTTTATTATTATTATTCAGCAGTGTTTTCTATTCATGTGTGTTCATTTGTAGCAGTGTGTGACCAAATGTTATGTTACACTTTAAGAATAATCTGTTTATCTTTCCCACTTCTCCAGCTAAAGCCGTGGACGGATACGTCAAACCGCAAATCAAACAAGTAGTGCCAGAGTAAGTACACAAACACGCAACTCTGTCTCCTCATGTTTTTCTGACCCCTCGGTATAGCTACAGGTCTCCACTTGACTGATTTTCAGCAACCTGACTTCTCCAAGCGGAAAACCTAATTGCGCGCTAGCATATTAGTGCTGGCCTCACGCAGTGGGCAGTTACGAGTTGCCTTGGATACATGAGACTCTGTGCTCGTGTTCCTCTCATCGGCATATACTTAGCTCTGTTAGCCTCATTAGCGGCATTATTTGTCCATAGGTGGACGACCTCGTTGGTCTTGTTAGCGAGTCTTCTTCTTCGGGGCAAACTCAACAGGGAGTTGTGCACCATCAGTCCCAGATAATTCAGTTGCTCTCATCAGCATTCACAGGAAGTGATTATGAAATAGCTCTTAATTTTGCAGGTTAGCATGAAGACTCTGAGCGTTAGAGTGGGTGGCAAGCTGTGAATTAGAGATAAACGGAATGAAGGAGCTGAACATGTCTTTTGTTTGTTTTTTAAACCATGTTTTAGTGAGGGAGAGAGCACAAAGATAACAGGAAATGTTATGGGAAGCTATCGATAAACTATAGCTGTACAGTTAGCAAGAACCCTCTGAGTGCTAACACTGCTAATGTGTAGGTTAGATTGTGAACTAGAGCTCAGCTGAATGGTTGAGCTGACTATTTTTTGTTAATTTGTTGTTGTTGTTTTTTGAGCTTGTGTATATTTTTTTAAGAGAGTTGAAAGAGCACAGAAAATGCTACTTAATGGTGTAGCAAAAAACAAGCTAGAATTAGCACTGCTGATAACGGTAAACTAGAGATGAATAGAATAAATGAGCTTAGACTCTCTTTATTTGTGGAGCTGTCTTCTATTTTAATGAGGGAAAAGTAGAAAGAAATGTTACTGAAAGCTGTAGCAATAAATAATCTAGAGTTAGGAAGAATTTTCTGACTTTCAGCACTGCTAATTTTTGTAGCAAACGATAAATGAGGTGAACAGATATCAAGCCTTTTAGGACTTTTCTTAACTTGTTTGCTTCCAAACTTACAAATGTTTTAGTGAGAGAAATAGCAGAAATAAGACAAGAAATCTCTGCTGAAAAAAAAACAGCTTAAACCAGCCTAGGCTGGTTGGCTGGTTCTAGCTGGTGACCAGCCTAGTTTTAAGTGGTTTTGGCCATTCCAGAAAATGACCAGCTAAAACCATCTTGATCAACCTAGCCGGGCTGGGAGCCCAGCTTAAACCAGCTATGACCAACTTAAACCAGGCTGGTCAAGATGGTTTAAGCTAGACAAAGTTTGTTTTAGCTGGGCTCCCAGGCTGGCTAGGTTGATGAAGCTGGTTTTAGCTGGTCATCTCCCAGCCTCCCCAACCCCCTCTAAAACCAAGCAGGTAGACCAGGTAAAACCAGCCTGGTTTAAGCTGTTTTTTATAGCAGTAATGTTATTGGAAGCTATCAATAAAATATAGATTTAGAGTTAGCAAGAACAATCTGAGCAAATCTGAGGTACACCTCTCAAAAATGTAACTACATGTTGCGATGACGTGTAGCGCAAGTTCTGTGATTGGTCGGCTGGGTAGAGCTGACGAGTGTGGGCTGAGAGCCGCCAGCCTGATGAAGTGAGTGTTTACAAGTGTCGAGTCCCGTGAAGCAGCTCTAGATGAAAACTGTTGTTTTGTGTTTACATTATGATTAATGTTGTTGCACGTCCGCTGGTTCCAGCCTCAAAATAAGCGTGTTTGAGCTACCTGTACATGAAGGTAGTTCAAAAAATGCAAAACACCAGCAAAGAAACTCGACACAGAGAAACATAAACACCTTCTGCCAGCTAGCGTTTCAGAAGTGGTATTGCAGAGTAACACAAACAGCGTTTAGAAGTATAAATGCACGGCATCCACTGCGTAATACATATGCTGGATAAGTTGGCAGTTCATTCCGCTGTGGCAACCCCTGATTAATAAAGGAAGTGATTAATAAAGAAAGCCGAAAAGACAATGAATGAATGCATTATATTTTAAGAGAGTTGAAATAATCTGTTCCAATAAACAAGCTAGAGTTAGCAATGTTAGCACTGCTAACTAATGTCTGTAGCAAACTGTACACTAGTATTGAACAGCTAGAATAAATGAGCTATCTTGTATTTAATTGAGGGAAGGTAGAAAGATGACAGTTCTGTGTTAACAGAAAATAATATTATTATGTTTGATTGAGTTAGCAAGAACTTTGACTGCTAGCACTGCAAACCAAACTAGAGTTAATCAGGATTAAAAATGCCAATTAAGTGTCTAATAATAGATATTTAGAATATAGTTTTTAGAAATTTTATTGAGTAAAAAGATAAAAAGAAATGTTTTTCTGATAGTTTTATGTGGTTTCAATATCAATTCTCAATAATAGATGGAAAAAATATAAGTACCTTGAAATAATAGAAAATATAATAATCGAAAGAATGTTAGTTTAGAAACAGATAATACAAATACAAAATGATTTTCCAATGAAAAAATTTACATTTAAAAAGCACATTAAATTACTAAAATATATGTAAAAGTATTATTATCATAACAGTGAATAAATAATGGTAAAACAGCACATGTGATGTCAAGTATTTGAGTGTGTGTTTTTGTGTTCATACAGGTTTGCGACTCCAAACCCCGACCCTGCAGCAAACCCCACCTACATGGACCATGTAGCATCATCTCCAGCTGTCAGTGCCCCACACCCTTACGGACTCTATCCTCCAATGTGAGTACACTAATAATTCTGTGTTTACTACAGTAAAGTTTAAATAGAATTTTAATTATAGAAAATACTAAATATTTGATTACTATAATAGTACTATTTACAAAGCAGTCTAATTTAGCTGACCTTTTTCAGATTTTTATGCATTTCTGGCAGGTCAATTTTGTGTTGTTGTGAAAAAATATAAATATTAGCCTCTCTCAAATGGCCCTCTTTTCAAAACGTTATATTTTTTTAAAGACATAGTTCACCAAAATATGAAAACACCTCATCGTTTATCTTCCCTCATTTGGTTTGACCTTTTTGAGGCCACATTAGCAGGACAAAATGTATAAATATATCGACAATTTACTCTACTGTAACTCCACACGACAACATTTTTAAAAAGATCTGCATTTACACATATCCTTGAAAACACCCAAAAGGGCTGTATTACGTATGCCAGGCCATTATTTGGTGTTGTCATCTTGTTAGTAAACAGTAAGGAAGTTACGTACGTTATATCCGTGTTTCTCAACCGTGTTCCTGAAGGACCCCCAACACTGCACGTTTTGGATGTCTCCTTCATCTTTCACACCTATTACAGGTCTTTCAGTCTCTGCTAATGAGCTGATGGTCTGAATCTGCAGTGATTGGTTTAGGACAGCGGTTCTCAAACTTTTTTCATCAAGTACCACCTCAGAAAAAAATTGTCTCTCCAAGTACCACCAAAATGAGCAGTATTGAAATACAGTAGCGCAGTAGGCCCAGTAAAGCAGCCACAACTCAGCACAGTTAAAAAACGTGGCAGATTACCTCAGAAATATAGGCTATATGTCATATATGACATATTATATACATCATTTTTGATAAATTGTTAAATGTGTGTAGCATGTACATGACATATTTAATTTCTCCGCGTACCACTTGAAGGAAGCCTGCATACCACTAGTGGTACAGTACACGTACCATAGTTTGAGAACCACTGGTTTAGGAGACTTGGAAAATTTTTTGCAAAGTTAGTGGACCTCTAGGAACATGGTTGAGAAACACTGCTTTATATCATTATATCACTGTATGTATACACTGTATGTGTATACATACAGTGCTTAGCATATATAAGTGCACCCCTCACAAATCTGTGTTTTCAATTCATATTTTGAATAGGAAACTATACAATATTATATTATATTGGTGCTTATACATTAGACTAGTCAGTACTGAAGCCACATCTGGAGTTTATCTAACAAAATTACGGAAGCGTAGAGCTGCCACCCAGGTAAAAAAAAATCTGAGCTTTATCACGTTTGTACAATATACTTTTCACGTTCTTACAATATAATATCACGTTTGTACAATATACTTTTCACGTTCTTACAATATAATATCATGTTTGTACAATATAATTATCACGTTATTACGTGAAAACTTTATCGCTTAGGCTACTGGTGCGATCAGAGCGTGAGAAAATGTCTCGTTTTACAGAATTAATTATGTTCTTTTTTATGCTTGGATTGAGACATGGGGAAATTTTGCAGCTACTGATTTTGATTACTAGACCCAGTAATAAACCAGTTATTGACGTTATGATCCATACTCCATCGCAAGAATCTTTGCATGTCTGCCATTGTGACATTTTCTGTTCCCAGATCGGAGAGAATCCGGGAAGGTGTCCCAAGCCTCTTTTCAACTTCTGCTATGAATAACCAGCAATAATTTTGGGATCACTGTTTGTTGAAAAGGCATGAGGCCAAATCATAGCTCTCGAAAACCCATCAATGGCTCCATTTATACAGATTCCAAAGGGCTTCAGTTTGTCGTAGGAGTCGACGTGGTATGTCGGCAAATCAATGCCAATATTAATCGAGCGTAGCAGTGATGTTTGCGCGCGTTTAGAAGTGAACCGTGAGCAGATTACATACGCGAGCGCACAGGGGATCTTCACACGCGCGCTCAACTGATCCAGCGCGAGAAAAAAAGTCCCGCGCGCGCACATCATCATCTGTGCGCACGTATGGCGGCAAATAACGTGATAATTATATTGTACAAACATGATATTATATTGTAAGAACGTGATAATTATATTGTACAAACATGATATTATATTGTAAGAACGTGATAATTATATTGTACAAACGTGATATTATATTGTAAGAACGTGAAAAGTATATTGTACAAACGTGATATTATATTGTACAAACGTGATATTATATTGTACAAACGGTGTATTATATTGTAAGAACGTGAAAAGTATATTGTACAAACGTGATATTATATTGTACAAACGTGATATTATATTGTACAAACGTGAAAAGTATATTGTACAAACGTGATATTATATTGTACAAACGTGATATTATATTGTACAAACGTGATATTATATTGTAAGAACGTGAAAAGTATATTGTACAAACGTGATATTATATTGTACAAACGTGATATTATATTGTACAAACGTGATATTATATTGTAAGAACGTGAAAAGTATATTGTACAAACGTGATATTATATTGTACAAACGTGATATTATATTGTACAAACGTGATATTATATTGTACAAACGTGATATTATATTGTAAGAACGTGAAAAGTATATTGTACAAACGTGATAAAGCTCAGATTTTTTTTTACCTGGGTGGCAGCTCTACGCTTCCGTACTAAATAACTTACAAGAACCCTCCAAAAATTAGTAAAGCCAAATTTATATGTTATAGAAAAATATTAAATACAAATTTAAAAAGGAGGAAAAATCAAGAGAAGCAAAAATAAAAATAAAAATTTAGTTGAAATTTTGTAGGTTGTTTTTTTTTTCAATATTTTGCTTGAATTTACAGGTATTTGTATTATCTTCCAATTTCTCAATATGTTTGGTGACTAAAATATTATTTTAATAAATATATCTGTTTAAAAAATCAGTTTTGTTTAAATGAACCAAAATACAGTGAGTATGTTCACTGAATAATGGAGAAAAATATTTATTTTCCAATTGGAATTTACTCAGTTATCCTGAGCACTGTATGTATACACAAGGTGTGTTTTGTATGAAGAATTTGCTGTGTTGTGTGTCAGATATGTCTCCACTTTTGGTGTGTAATTTGTAAGTAAATCCACACTTTAATGATCAAGAGTTGGGAAACACTTGAACAACTGCAGCACTGCCATGTGTTTTACCATTGTTGTGTTGACTTTAATCAACCGTTTCCTAAACACATACTATGCACACGCATGATATCATCATTTGCACAGACTCTCATTAGCTATGTTTCTATCCAAAGATGCAAATTATATTTATGCGCAAAACTGAAATATCGCATAAAAGACGTGCGAATAAAGCAGCATTTCCATCCAATGAGTCAAACAGAACAAATTCCTCACTTCCTGATTAACTGGCGCCAAATATCAACAGTAAAAATGGAGTTTATTGAGGTAGGAGAAGCTGCGTGAATCTTTTCCTTATTTAATAAATTACTTGCGCCACAATGCAGACATGCAATGAACATGTGATGGTATTTGAAGGCTTTTTTTTTTTCACCACCTGATCTCTTATAACACAGTGATTGTTTTATGACACATGACTTTTTTAATGCGCTGACTTGAGAAAGTGTTTCCATTGTTCAATATGCACATCTTATCGAAAAAAAAGTTTGTCCGACTCAGTTATGCACACTCTTTATGTGCATTTGATGCACATCTTGCCGTTTCCATCAGCTGTTCTTCATGCATATACTCAAAATGCACATAAAAATAAGTGGATGGAAGTATAGCTATTTTTACCTGGTTACTTACAGAAACATATATATTTTCAAGTGATTACACACACTACAATGGCTGCGTTTTCTTTGTAACCCGTTTTCAGATTTATGCATCTTCAGTCCTAAAAAACACCTTTTGTCATGTAAATAAACAGGCAAAACACATAAAAAACCCATTTTTCTTTTCGTTCTTACAAAATGTTGTTGTATAAAAGGCCTCTGAGCTTCTGTCTTCTGTTGAAATCAAATAAATGACCATAACTGCCCGACACAAGAACAGTTTCTTTCCTCAGGCAGTGAACACTTGATAATAACTGTGGTACAAACAGCACTGTTTATACACACACATCTAAACTTATTTGTTTAACTACGCACTTAATTTATTTGTCCATTTGCACAAAATATAGATGTGCATACAATATTGTCTATAGCTGACATGTCCAAACTCAGTTCTGGAGGGCTGGTGTCCTGCAAAGTTTAGTTCCAAGTTTAGTTAGAACGGTTGCTTGTCACTTTACCATCGCGAGTCACTCGCAGTGTGAATAAGGCAGAATCAGCTCAAATATCACTTCAAGCGCTGAAAACTTAATTATGTTTTATTAATAAGCTCAATGTTATTTAAATAAATACATACATTTAATTAACTGAAGAATGTATAACACAAATTAACATTACTGAAAAAGTTGAACCCCCAATCGTTCAATCTATATTTCGCACACCCTGAACTCATCCCGTTATTCACATCCTTCCTTTGTGTTCAGCATTTTCAGACTAGCTTCCCCAACACTGCGAAAATGTTGTGTATATTGTGCGAATTTGAATTTGATTATTGTGTTGAAGCTATACAGCCTAACTTGTAAATCTCTCCCTCAGGGCTGACCCTATGCTGGACGCTGATGGCGATTTCGATCTAGACGACACCATGGATGTAGCGAGGCATGTAGAAGAGCTGCTCCGTCGACCGATGGAGGGCCAGTGGAGCGGCCAGCAGTCGTGACCTCTCCACCTTCCTCCTCTGTGACTTCTCTCTCTAAATAATGTTTTTTAAATCACATTTTCTCCTCCGCCTTGGTGTATTTTCCCCCATTTGTTTCTCGGTGTGGGTCTTTATGGCTTTCGGTTCTATTACTTTATCCCCACCCCTCGTTTCTATAAAAGAGACAGGAGATAACGCCAGAAAAAAAAAAACATAAATATACGATGAGCCTTCCTCAAATTAAATACCACCAAACAGTATTGTAGAAAAACAAAAGAGAGACGCATGTTATCTCTATTCCTTTGTGCGTGTTTTTTTTCTTCTCTCAGATTAACCTTTTTTTTTCACAGAACAAATCTGTGAAACCCTTAAACCATACTACTGTAAGGAACCTTTTATTTGTCATTTTATTTTGGGGGCTGTTCAGATATCTACTGCATCAAAAGTAAATGCGTATTATCCATTGCACTGCTAAACGAATGCTTTCTTGCAGATGATGTTGATGTTACCATAGCAATCGCAATGTAACGCTTCTGTACACTAAAGAGTGTTTGGGTTGCAAGGCTGTTTAACATTCGGTGCACCTACAATGAGTCTTAACATCCCCTCACCGTCTGTGTTCAATCTGAACCACGTACACAAGTGAAGGCCTGTTCACACCGTTGATGATAACTTTAATAGTAACTGTGATAGACAGAGTTATAAAATTAATTTACACAACAACTTAAAATGTTTGTTTAGAGTCGACCACAGGGTTTAGGGCACCTGAAAATGTAATAATGACAAAAAGACTAATACAAAGACTGCAACACCATACTGTAGCTACAAAAGTATAAAATTTTATTACATATCGAAGAATTCTAAAAAATATGCTAGATATATACATAAATTCAAATAATATTACCTCCTTGACAAAATGAAAATCCAGAAACGTCATGCTGCAATTTATTAATAATTATAAATATGAATACAACGAGTACGTTTACATGGACACCAATAATCCGATTTGAATAGGATTAAGACAATATTCTGATTAAGAGTCGACCATGTAAACAGATATTTTGATTACCTTAATACGACTAAAATCATAATAAAATTAAACAGACATCGAATCAAGAAGTGGAGTATGCCGATTTTAGTCGCATTATTGAAGTGCAGTACAGACATGTAAACACGGCAATAAAACTAATATCGTCTGAGGATTTTCGCAACATTTTGCAAGAGGATAGTCTATACACACAACTGTTTGACACTATTCTCTGCACCTACCGAGTCTGAAGGATCACAGACACCTGCATCATGAAATGCGGAGGTTTTTTTTACCCAATGGTATCAAATTCTATTAAACAACACTCTATCAGCAGTACATACTCTCATCCAATATTTCGTTTGTCAGGGGGGACATGCACGAAATGTTCCTGAATGAAAGTGACAGTGCCGAACTGCAGTTAAAGTTGACAAGTTAAAAATGAAACTCAGAAGGAAATGTGGATAGCGTGGTGACGCAATGATCTTAATCGAATTATATGCTACAACATGTAAAACGGGATCATGAAAGGAACATTCAAAAACCTTAATCATATTATTGTCTTATTCAGATTAAGGCAAATAATTCGATTACTGGTGTTAATGTGATCGAAGGCATCGAAAACAATTGAATCATTACCATTTACATTTATCACTAACTGGGCTTCCATCATCCTGTGTCCATTTTGAAGTATCACTTGAGAAACGAGTGATTAAAATGCCAAATTTTTAATTAAAAATATTTCACTTACTTGAAATGGGTTTGAACAAACAAATAATGGAAGATTGAAACAAATTTACTGAGTAAACTCTGGCGTAGCAAACTTTTCACCCACGTGACACTTCAGCTGCCTCCATTATGCTTGCCTTGTTTACATTTGGTTGCTAGGTTACCAATACTACAATCAGCCACTCTCTTTTTCTTTTTTTACGAACTTTGAAAAGATTTATGCAGGGCGACACGGTGAACAAACAAATAATGGAAGATTGAAACAAATTTACTGAGTAAACTCTGGCGTAGCAAACTTTTCACCCACGTGACACTTCAGCTGCCTCCATTATGCTTGCCTTGTTTACATTTGGTTGCTAGGTTACCAATACTACAATCAGCCACTCTCTTTTTCTTTTTTTACGAACTTTGAAAAGATTTATGCAGGGCGACACGGTGGCTCAGTGCTGAGCACTGTCGCCTCATAGCAAGAAGGTCACTGGTTTAAGTCCTGGCTGGGCCAGTTGGCATTTTTGTTGAGTTTGCAATTTTTCCCCGTGTTCAATCGCGTTTCATTCGGAAGCTCAGGTTTCCCCCACAGTCCGAAGACATGTGCTATAGGTGAATTGAATAAACTAAATTAGCCGTAGTATATGAGTGTGTGCGGATGTTTCCCAGTACTGGGCTGCAGCTGGAAGGGCATCCACTGCATGTGTAAAACATGTGCTGGATAAGTTGGCAGTTCTTCTGCTGTAGCGACCCCTGATGAATAAAGGGACTAAGCCGAATGAAATGATTTCGAAGCTTCATGTTAGGATGGAAACCTGGCTAGTGTTGTTGCTTCACCATAGTGCAATGAAGGATGTCCCAATTTGAAGGCTCCCTCAAATGTGACCTCTAAATATGTTCCTAATTTCCTAACTAATGATGGATATAACTATTAAATCAATCGTAGATTCAGTGTGCATTGGATGTTTATTAGAGAAAATGTAATATGTAATACAGCTTTGAATAAAGTATTGCGCTGTAGCTTACTGTACATGGATATTAAGTGATTTATATATGATTTATTGATTTATTTTAATGATTTAATTTACATTTTTTAAATTTATAAATTAATTAAAAACATTTTACATAAAAAAAAAAACTATGGTAAGTAACCAAAATCAATGTTATGTTTCCATAATGGTTAATCTACAGGTTTGTAAGCTCAAAGTCACAGTAATAAAATTATTGTTGTTATTCACAATTTTTCAAGCCATAAAAAAATTGTAAACTTTATTACTTTTTTATTTTGTATTCTGATGCTCAAATGCTGTTTTTTATTCTTTTCTAGGCCCCATAACAAATGGTTTAATGTTGATTAAGTGGTTGGTTTAAGCTTGAGTAATTTATGACTTCAGAGAGAAGTTTAATGCGCCTGATCCAATTTAAGTATAAAAAGACAAATTCATAAAATATATTAAGCTGTTTCTGTTGGTTATTTGCCTAATAAATAACGACACAGTTTTAGTTTGAAACATGTTTTTGACCTGTTAATATTTTCTTTCGTGCCAGGCAGTCCAATCATTTTGACTGTATGCGTATATATGGACCCAGATTAGCCTATTTTGATGAGTTGTGAATGGTTTTGTGGTTGTTTTAATCTTAACATTATCATCTATACATAAAATCTTTCAAAAAAACAATGGAAAACTTTTGTAGTACACTTAGAAATGTACTCTAAATATAAAATAAAAGCCAAGTCCACTAAACTACATTAAAATGATTTCCTTAAACTTGCTTTCATAATGATTTAAAACATGACAGCCAATCGGTATCTTCACAAGCATTTAAAGAGGTAGAACCGATAGAAAAACAGAAAATTATGATCCAGTGGTTGCTAATAAAGTTATTTTTATTGTTATCATTCTTAGTGTGAACAGGGGCCTGTTTCAAAAAGGAGCTTAAGTGGAAACTCTGAGTATGTTAAGCCTGAAATGAGGGACAGCTCTGGGTTTTCCATTTCAGAGCTGGATGTATGTAAAACCCAAAAAGTCAAGCCTGTTTATAAAAGGGAGGCAACTTAAACTGATAATCGGTTACCATGGTAACTCACTTTGTTTACATTTGTTAGGTTTTGTTGCCATGGTAAAAGTACTATCCGAGCTCCATTGATCATGGCTTTTCATAGTTATGGTGCATGTGCTTAACTCAAGAATCAACCTACATAAATAGTAAGTCAACTCAAGAGTTCAAGTTTAATCTTTAAACCTCCTCACGCTTTTATGTTCTAAAAGGCACCGCAATGCCTTTTTGTTGACGGTGTAGTTTTTATATGTCACTAATGTTACGTACCCCAATTTATAATGCTCTTCTAGTGAGGGGGTCAGCAAAATAAAAGAGGATTCGCAATTCAAGAAATACAATTCTCTATTTATTTCGAGAAAAAATATATGTCTTTTCCCAAAATATAATGGCAACAAAAATATACGGGGAGAATACTTGAAAAATGTAACGTTCAATATGGCGAATGAAGCCATGCCTGCTAGTACAGGAGCCAATCATCGATTACTATAGACTGACAATTCTCTAGGAGTGGGGCTCAAACCAGATGTGAGTTTCTGCTGATTTTGTGTGATTCGAACGTTTAGAGATGAAACAAAGTATACAGATGTTGTTTAATTTTATTTGTGATTTCTAATATGCAATGTAAAGTCCACATGAACTGGAAGCTGCAAAGTTTTTTTGTCCGTATTGTAACGCAGTTCCTAGAGTAACGAAATATTAAATGGGAAAGCAGTGGGCGTGGCTTGTTTTTTCTACTGCAAGCTAATTGGAGTTGGTACAAAGACTGGGATATTGGTTTGGGGAGAGTTATTACAAGCTAACAGACGTCTCCTGCTCACCATTTCTGTTTGTTGTCAAAACTGACAGCTGGAGGGGCGTGGTTAAGTATGTTAGCCACACCCAATACCATAAAATCACGTAATCTGAGAACTGAAAACAAACAGGAAGTGCATTTTCAGATTTAAATGAAAGATTATAAGGACATCTATTCGTTTTTCGCGATGACATCCACAGATAATTTGTTCACCACAGAACTAGCAATGTGAGCTAACAAAATCGATAGTCAGTTTGATTTCATTTGTACTTTAATTGTAAACTTGTGAATTTGATGTTCCCCCTTTCAAGCAGAGGTGTTTCAAAGACGGCCGCCAAGTTAAATGACTTGCCTTAAAGGAACTTTGTTTATGGTACACAACAGTCAACCTGCTCAGAGTTTAGACTCAAGAGATCAAGTTGGTCAAACCTCCTTTTGAAACGGGCTCCAGGGCCATCCTCATCCAAACAAGCAGCAATACAACTTGTCACTCACATCACTGAAACTGAGGCACACATGAGAAACGCACACATCCGTCCCATTAAAACTGATGGAAACACATGGGGGTAGAGAGAGGTCAGCTGACTGTCTCAGCTCATGCTACACTACACAAGCCATATCTCTCTCTATTCTCTCTCTCACTCTCTCTCTCTCCGGCTGTTTCTCTACCAGCGCAACAGGTGATGACCTCATCTGTTCATGCTTTTTTCTCTGAGCATGTGCAAAACAGGAGATCCTGCTGTCATGGTAACTCTTCCTGCTTGTATGCTCTTAAATGGACATCCAATATAGGTTAGGCTATAGCATTTCTTCATGCCGTCTTGTTACCGACCTGTACGCATGCAAAAAAAAAAAAACAGATGGGCCTTGCCCACTCAGGACATTGACGTACAGATGATGTAAAATAGAAATGACAGTATATTTAAAAACACAAACAAATGCAAATTTAAAAAAGGCAGATTTAAAGGAAAGTACCTATATCCAATGTATATGGATTTATTTTTTGTTAACATATTTCTATTTTATTACTGTTGGGACGCTAGATGGCTCTGATCCTCTGTGTAGTGCAAAAACGCAGCGTTATCATGTCTGATTTGATGATTCATGATATTTTTAGCCATACTCAAATATATTTCTCTTGTACTCTTTGGAGCCAGGTCAGACTAAAAAATGGTACATTTACAAAATATTATTCTTACATCCACAACACAAGTCACTCTTACAAAATCCAGTTTATAATTTCAAAACCCAATTCGTAAATACACAAATCCAATTCAGAAATTTAAAACAAGATTCAAAAATGCACAACTCCAACTTTTTGATTCAAAACTCGATTCATAAATGCACAAATTCAATTCATACCATCAAAACTTGATTCATAAATACACAAATCCAATTTGTAAATTCAAAAACAATTTGTTAATATACAAATCCAATTTGTTAATTCAAAACAGGATTAAGTACAATTTTATTGGATTAACAGTATTTTATTACTGTTGGGACACTATAGGGCTCTGATCTTCCGTGTAATGCAAAAACGCTGTGTTATCATGTCCGATTTGATGGTCCACAACATTTTTAGCCATACTCAAACATATTATCTATGGAGCTAGATTAGACTCAAAAATAATAAATTTACAAAAAAAAAAATGTATTCATACATCCACAACACAAGTCACATTTGCAAAACCCAATTTGTAAGTTCAAAACTCAATTCACAACACAAATCCGATTGATAAATTCAAAATCCAATTCATAAATTCAAAACAAAATTCGTAAAGTCCAATTTGTAAATTCAAATCGCGATTTTTAAATACACAAATTAGATTCAGAAATTCAAAACACGATTAAAAAAATACACAAATCAAAATCATAAATTCAAAACAGGATTCATTAATTCACAAATCTAAATTGTAAATTCAAAACACGATTCAAAAACACAAATTAATTCGTTAAATTTGAAACTCGATTTAAAAATTCACAAATCCAATTCGTGAATTTAAAACATGATTTGAAAAAACAAATCCAACTCATAAAAAATGTACACGATTCGTAAATACACAAATCTAATTTGTAAATTCAAAACATATTTCACAAATACACATATCCAATTCAAAAATTCAAATACGATTCAAAATTACACAAATCCAATTCGTTAAATTTAAAACACGATTTGAAAATACACAAATCCAATTTGTGAATTTGACATGATTCGTAAATTCACAAATCTAATTCGGGAATATAAAACACGATTCATAAACAAACAAATATAATTCATAAAAAATAACACACGATTCATAAATACACAAATCTAATTTGTAAATTTAAAACACTACTCGAAAATGCACTAATCCAATTGAAAAATTCAAAACATGATTCACAAATACACAAATCCAAATAATTACGCAAAAATATCAATGATTTCTGCAGGTTGTGTGTTGTATTTACGGATTGTGTTTTTAATTTACAAATGGCATTTTGTAAACATGAATTGTGCTGTGCATGTATGAATTTTTTATTTTGTAAATGTATTATTTTTAAGACTGATTAGGCTCCATAATTACCGACTGAATAAAATGAATTAAAAAGAGGCCAATCAATGCCATCTCTGTAGTTTGTTCAAATCTCAGCGGAGTTTTCACATGGAAGAAAAAGCCAAACTTTGAAGTTAGCATGAAGAGACGTTTCTTGTTTGCTTACTGTATGTTACCTGCAAACCTGACTAATGACGCCCACTTATGATGGTTTGTTCCTCTTCAGTGGATTTTTTTTTTTTAAGTTTCTCTTTTTTTCTCTCTCTCTGCTGTGTCAGAGACACATAGGAATTTGTGTGATTTTTCAGATTTTTAATGGTCTTTGTTTTCAAAATGATCTGTCATATTGTTATGTAGACTGTTTCACACTGTAGGTGTCTGTGCGTGTGTGTGTGTGCGTGTGTGAGTGTATGCGTGT
>NC_141023.1:16720000-16747500 GCF_052040795.2 Danio rerio
TGTGAACAGCGCTTTTTTAATTTAACGGTAAAGTCGTTCCAGAAATTCTCCAGATGTTTACCTATATCACTGTGTGAAAGGGGCTAATGTCAAGCCCTGCCTGTAACCACGACTTCATTTGTTTTTCTTACTTTGGAAGTCAATGGTGACAGGTTTTCAGCGCTTTTCAAAATTTTTGTGTGAACTATCCCTTTAACTTTAAGGGAAATGGCATGCTGTATAGCATTATACTTTATAGAAGAAGAATAATGGCAGAGCAACATGATCTTTTACTAAAGGAGACTGTGCTGTGCAGTTTAGACGTCAGTCTTCTCAGTTAGAGCCAGTCATATCTGGAATACACTTCCTGGGGTATTGTAAATCATTCAACGTTTAAATACAAGTTGAAGAAATGGTTAAACGCAAATCAAGTTTGTAATTATGTGTAATTCTTTTCTCTAGCTTATTATGAAACTCTAATTATATGCAGTGGTGAAAAGAGAACAAAAATCGTACTCAAGTAAAAGTAGCATTACCTGCCTAAAAATGTAGTGCAAGTAAAAGTATCAGTTGTAAAAATTACTAGACCTTTAAAAAATACTCAAGAGTTGTGAGTAGTTTACGCTGTTAAAAGCTGATGCATTTACATGTAATTTGTGCATGTGTGTGTGTAAACATACCATTCTGCAGTGCATCTAGTTATTGCCCATCAAGCACACAACATCATAACCTATTAGGTTAGCTTTAGGTCATGATGTCAGGTGACTACTATTCAATGTCCAGCCAGCGTCTAAGGATAACGTTATGTTGATGTCCAATGACGTTCATTGGTTGATTTTAGGTTGTGTTAGAAATTGACCAAAATCCAACGTTGAGCCAATAACTTAAACCAAAATCATATTGTTGTCATATACTAACATTTGTTCGTCAGGTATGACAACCAAAATTCAACTTCTGATAGACGCCATAGTGGTAACGTCCACACAACGTAAGCTGTAACATCATTAGATGTTGATATTTGGTTGATTTCAGGTTGGACATTGACGTTGACCTGACGTTGAGTTCTGACGTCAACCTGATTTTCATTTCCAAACAAAATGCAACATCCCTATGATGTTAGGGTACGTCAGTCTGACGTCAAGTGCCTGCTGGGTGTTCAAGGCCATTTCGGTCATCATACAATAAACATCGGTCATCTTCTCAGCAGTGACATGCATCTAAACAGTCTCTGGGTCAATGCATGTAAAGATTTTGGACATCTTCTTGAACCATTTTAATGCTTCCTAACGGTTTGCTTTAATTATAAATCGCCCATGTCTTGAGATAGTTCATTATAATGCGATTTACCTTCTTTCTTTTCTTTTTTTTTTGTTTACTTGTTTTGTTATTTTTTAGGGGTTTTTCACATTTATTGTGGTAGGACAGTGGAGATTTAGAGACAGGAAAGGATGGGGAGCAGAGATAGGGGAAGGGTTGCCAAAGGACCTCAAGTCAGGAATCGAACTTGAGCCACCGTGAACACCTCAGTGCCATGTGTCGACGCACTAACCACAAGGCTATTGGCGCCCATGCAATTCACCTTCTGAGTGTTATTTGAATGGACAGGAATCACAAGGCGGATTTTTCTAATTCCCATAGACAAGAAAAATATACAGATACAGCACTAAAAATGTACTCGAGGGAAAGTAAAAGTAATTTTAAAACTACTTAGTAAGGTACAATTCCTGAGAAAAAATACTCAATTACAGTAGTTTAAGTATTTGTAATTAGTAGGCCCACACGGAATCTGCGTACGTAGAATTCTGCAGATTTTCCACGGAATTCCGCAGATTTTTGCAGGTTTTTAGCCCATTATTAATTCTGTTTATTTACTTGAGTAAATGTGTAAATCTGAATTTATTCAGTTTTTATTCAGTAATTTATTACTTTTTATTTAATATATTAAGGTTTTAGTTATGATACTCCGCTGGATACTCCCAAAATAATTCCGCAGAAATCCGCAGATTTTTACCAAAATTCTCCGCAGAAATAGCAAAAAACGTCTGCAGATTCCGTTTGGCCCTAGTAATTAGTTACTTTACAGCACTGATATATGTTTTGTCTTTTTTGGTGTATGTACCTTTACTGTTATTGTATGTGCAATGATGTGTTTTTTGATTTTAGGTTGCCTTTTTAAAATCTGGCAGGGGGCAACAGATAAAAATCAGCCCTGGTGGCTAACTCTGGCTTATTTACAGTTTTACTGTTGAATAATGAGCATTGTTTCTGTTAAATAAAATACAATTCAATTGTAGAAATTCTTGTACGCGTTACTTTATACTTTAGTCCACAATAAAAGACATTTTACATTTGATTTTCAGTTTACATTGATTCAAGTTCCTAAGTTAACTTCCTCCCTCTGTTGGTCAGACTGAGTAAATGCAACTCAAATGAGAAGCTCGCAACGAATTCATGAACTTCCATTAATTATCTAGACACCGCACAAGTTCAAACCATTTCTCCTCGTAGGAAAATTGTTATCCTCTCAGGCATGGTTTACAAAAACAACTTATTAAAATGAATCATCAGGCAGTAGCACATGTTTTATGTCACTAATTGAAAAGAGAATATTGCTGGAGGACAGAGCTCATCTGTTGCTTGGATACGGAAACGTGTGTTTAATAAAGCCATATATAGAAAAACAGTGGCAGGTAATGCACACACACACACACACACACACAGTGCTGAACCACAAGTTATTTCAGAATCATCCGGTTTGCCGTTTGACCTGATGGAGAAACAGGTAACTCTTTAAATATAGCCTAGCTACTCGGAAAATTCAATGACTTGGAAAATTTAGGCACGGTAGAAAAGACAAGCTATGATTAATGGATCTGGTGGTTTATTCTGAGAGCCATATAAACGTAAACACATTTTTTAAATTTGTCATAGGCATTTATTAGCTGCCATGTCGCTGTATTATTAAGTTATGTGTTTACAATAGAAAGCAGAGACTTTTGTTAAGCTAATTGCTAGTCAGGGCCTATTCTGACTAGAATTGTAGAGTTATACTACATGAAAATTTCGTTAAACATTAAAAAAATGCTTGATATATCGTGATAACTTTTCTACATAGATATATACATTTATCTATGAGTTTTCTAAATAATAAAAGCCCGTTCTTGAAATCCAATAGGAAGTGACATGTACATCATGTTGGACCAAAAGAAGCGGTGTTTGGCTGGCCTGCACTTGAAAGTAGTGTAATGGATGCTATTTCGCAATCATCAAAACGAACTTCAAATGACCTCTCTCACGTAAGTCAACCCCCTTTACTACACGAAATAAGACGACCTTTAGCTCCTTATTTACTTTCTGTCGTGTTTAGATCTGTTTGTTTACTTGACCGAGAGTAAATAATGAACTTAAAATCAATATGACCATACAGTCCAGTGTACAAAGTGCGTCTATATCATTTTTTATCAAGTACAAGCATAAGAACAAAGACGACCTAAAGGCTGTATTTTCCAAAATATTTCATTTATTATCTACTGGGTGTCTGTGCCAGTGACTGAGTTAAACTAATCGTTTTCACCACCAGATGTCGCTGAAATACAACGTGAGAGTGAACTGAAAAGATTCGGTTTGTTTAGATGAGCTGTTTGTTTTGGTTGTGTTTTCACACTGTGGTAAAGTTTATATTCGCCCATTTTTTTCTTAGTAATATAATTTCAGAAAAGTATTCTTTGCCAATTCTAAATAGGGAGATCACGTTATCAGCCAATGACTATCAATGTTGTTCACAGTCAATTAAATAGTGCTAATGTTGTTTTAAAGTCATGCTTGCATGTATTTTCAGACTGAATATTTAAAGTACCATATGGAGCATGTCATAAGTTGTCACTGAACAAATGTGCCATTGTAAAACTAACTTTACCTCAATGTATTTCACTGTAAAAGTTCAGCGTCTCTTCTCTACCAGTGATACTGTCAATTTGATTAATATTAATGTCAAGCATTGCATGGCTAATGGTTCTGATGACAGAGTTAAGAGTTTATTTAAAATGCTGAAATTTTCTTTTTTTTTACTCTCTGATTTTGCAAATCTTCAGATCTGTGAGAAATTGTTGCTTTCGATTCCTCATTCTGCGATGGGCGGGTGAGTCTTACAGGAAATAACACTCCTTTTCTCTCACCTCTTTTTCTTTGTTTGTTTTTGCTTTTTAGTAGTACAGTTCAGCTTTGGACAAATAAATTAAATTACTGTCCATAAATTCTTCTAAATAATATACAAATCATTTAGAAAAAAATATTTTAAATGATTTCATATTCATATTAAATGAATTCAAATGGTAAGTTTGCCCCTTCCAATGTAGGCATGGACCGGTATTTGATTCTGTATGATAACCTTGGATAAAAGTATCACGGTATTGTGATTTACTGTGCTAAAATATATTCTTTTTTAATGTTTGGATAAAAACAACATTTTTTCCAATTGAACACAATATATTTTATTTTGAGAAACATTTATGATATTTTGGAGCAGTATAAATGTCAGGTTAAATAATTCAAATGAATCATTGACTTTTTTGACTTCTGCAGTCTTCATTAGTTTCAAAAACACTGATTTCATTACAATTTAAAACTGCATCTTTGGATATCTTTTCTCCTGGACACACACACACACACACACACACACACACACACACACACACACACACACACACACACACACACACACACACACACACACACACACCCCATAGGAACGGTATAACAGAAAATGTTGGTGGTTTTAAAACCTTGACTTTTTCCAAACTGCGATACACCTTGAAAATGGTTCTCTCCAATGCCTATTCCAATGTTACTGTATGTGTTGTAGGCCTGATATTTACATCTTCTTCTTCTTCTTCTCCTTTGGCCTTAGTCCCGAATGGTTGCGGGGTCAGCTCTTTGGAACTTTTCAGCTCTTTTAGACTTTTCCATATGATTTCCATACGACTTTTTTTACACATTCCGGCCGGCCTGTCGTCTGGGCCTGTCACCCTTATACACTCATACACTATGGACAATTTAGACTACCCAATTCACCTGCAGCAAGTCTTTGGGGGAAACTGGAGCACCCGGAGGAAACCCACGCGAACGCAGGGAGAACATGCAAACTCCTCACAGAAATGTCAAGTTACTGAGCTGAGGTTCGAACCAGCGACCTTCTTGCTGTGAGGCGACAGCACTACTTGCTGCGCCACTGCTTCACCCCTGATATTTAAATAATCTACTGTACATATATTCGTTTATCCAGATGTGGACGAGAGATAAATAGCAGACTATATCTAAATAGTTTTAGTAATTAATTCATATATTTATGTTATTTATTTGCATTATCACTTTATATAATTATATATTATTTATAAAACTTTTATAATTATTTTACAAATAAAAGTTGCAATGCGTTTGAAGTAGTCTGTTTTGGGATATACGTCCGAGTATAACAGATTACTGATAAAGTCAAACTAACTGTGAACTTGTTGATGTTGATTATGAGATGTAGTGTAGATGACTGTTGACAGGAAATAACACCCTTTCTTTCTCACCGTTTTTTTTTCTACTGTTGCTTTTCACTAGTAGTGTATAGAGGAGGAAGTCTGCAAAAACAATAATTAAACACGCACATATATAAAAAAAAATAAGTGGTGGGCTGTTATCGGCATTAACGTGAGTCTCTTATTGGGCGTAAAAAAAAAAAAAAAATAGCCCCGTTAATCTATTCTCTAACTTGGGTTTGTGACTGGGTCTATTCTACGCAAGCTATGATGACTTTCACCTTGATATTTTAGTGCGGACGTATACCTGGCCGAATTGCACTGTAGGTGGCGAGAACAAGTCTTCGAACCTGTGTGTATTTCTACTGTGAAATTACCATACACAACGTTACGTGCTAACAAGGATGCAGTTCATTAGAGGGAATCTGAATAATGTAAGTTTACATCTAACTATATGGAGCGGGTAACTTTTCAAATGAATGGCGGTGAATGAACGTCAAACTGGTGAGCTGTCTGACAAAAAAGTGGCCTTCTGAATCAAATCAGCAGGATGCCCTTCTGGTTCATTCAGTTACTTTAAAGAAACTACTGACTACGCTTACATGGACATCTGTAATCTAGTTAAGTGCCTTAATAGACAATAATATAATAAAGGTGTTGACGTTAAGTGCTTTCATGTAAGAGTTTCCTGTAATTTTGGGTGACTTTCGGCAGTTTTACCTTCACTCATGAACATTTCATTTCTGCCCCTATGACAAACTGGGGTATTAGATGCAGATTAGGAGTAAGGACTGGTGAGATTGTTATGGAATTTAATAATGCACGCCGAATGGAAAAGAAAAAAATTATTAGTCCCCTTGAATTATTTTTCCCCAGTTTCTGTTTAATGGAGATAATATTTTTTTCAACACTTTTCTGAACACAATATTTTTATTAACTTATTTCTAATAACTGATTTATTTTATCTTTGCCATGATGACAGTAAAATGTTACTAGATATTTTTTAAGACACTTTTATACAGCTTAAAGTGACATTTTAAAGGCTTAACTAGGTTAACTTGGCAGGATAGGACAATAAGGCAAATTATTGTATAACGATGGTTTGGTCTGTAAACAACCAAAAAAAAAAAAAAAATAAAAAAATAAATTAGCTTAAAGGGGTTAATAATTTTGACCTAAAAATAGATTTTAAAAAATTAAAAACTGCTTTTATTCTACCTGAAATAAAAAAAGATTTTCTCCTTAAGAAAAAATAATATCAGACATAATGTGAAAATTTTCTTGTCCTGTTAGACATAATTTAGGAAACATTTAAAACAGAAAAAAAATCAAAGTGGGTTTAATAATTCTGACTTCAACTGTATTTGTTTTGTATTTTCCACATAGAAGTTTGCAGTGATATTGAAGTAGTGGCGGATCTTCTCTTTTGCATTTTGATACACATCTGAGTATTACAGATTACTGATCATCAGATGTTGATTTTGAGATCAAGTGCAGATGAATGCTGACAGGAAATACTTTTTTTCTCTCTCTTTTATGTCACTATTTTCTCCCTTCCACTTTTGCTTTTCAGTAGTAGTTCTTTGATGTGTGAGAGTAAACACAATATAACATTATAAAACTGTGAAATCATAAAACTAACCATTAACTATTACAATTATTTTGAATGTGGAGTTTTAACATATTATAAATAACAATTATTAATAGTATGTTGCTTTGTGTTAATCCTTCTCATTTTACTGACTTTTTGTGGAGTGCGGTTTTAACCTATGAATCTGTGCAGTGGCTTTTTAGATCATACGATTTTCATATGTAAATATTTAGTGTTGTGCTTGCATGGATGGTTCAGGATGGAGTGCGAGTGTGTGCTACTGAGATGTGCAAGGTTGATAAATATAGCAAACTTCCTGTATCAGGTTGTTATTGTGGTAAGAAAATTAATATCCTAAGAATTGCCAAAACAGTGATGAAAGTGTTCAAATTTAGGCTTCTGCCAGTATTACATTTTGTTGTTGCATTAATTGCTGAAGTTTATCACAATATTAACATAATCTGCAAAAAAATGTTATATTAACAGGTATAATAACTAAAACAATACTTTGTGTATTGCTTTATTGCACATACATGTTCAGAGTTAATGCATTAAAGATCCCATGAAAATAAAGTTTTTTATATGTTAGTTTTATACTTAATTTTTAAGATGTCTATAAGCTAGTGTGCTCCAAAACAGTGACAATATTCGCGTTTAGAAGATATAAAACTTATATCAACATGTAAACCTTGTAGTTTGTCACTACCGCCTAAATGAATCAATGGTTTTATTCACGTCAACTCATACTACAGTTTCTCATCACATCATAACCAATCAAATGCTTTCTAGTATCTGACATGCCCCGCCCCCTTCAAGACGCTTGTTTGTTTTTCATTCGATGTGCTTAAGCTCAACTAACTCCCATTGGTGAAGATGAAGCAAAATGCTATTGGCTGTTTTTTATAAAGGGGAGGAGCTACACTATGTCCCAACATCGAACATCAAATAAAAATGCACATTTCAAAGCACTTCACAGCACCTTTAAAAAGCGTTCAATAGTGAGAAAAAGTCATATTATAGATGTTAAAGTTAATTTTAAAAATACAACTTAAATTTAGACACTACAAATGAGTGGAAACCTGAGTCGGATATTCTGACTCTTATTGACTGTTGTAATTTTCCTCTCTTGGCTCAACTCGTATCATTTATTACATATTTATTTCAGCTCTAGATTCACCTTGTAGCCGACAACAGCACCTTCTGAGTATAAAGATGGTAAATCCTCATCTGATTATATCATATGCAAGCATATGCAAGCAAAAAAATTGTTAAATGCTATGTAGTTGTCTATACTTTACAAGAAGTCAAGATATGAGCCTTAAGGTTCATTGTCATTGGCTGTTTCTCAATTCCAAGAACGCAGAGAGTGGACTTGCGGTCTTGTGGAGACCGGTCTTGCCAGGTGTCCTCGGAAGAACGAACTCAGGAGACCGCTAGGGCAGAGAACGCGTCCTTTGAGAAATGAGATGGTGCGTTCTTCCTGATGGTCACATGACCTTCACGCATTTTAAACGGTAAATTATTTAAACATTACAGCATTCATACAAAGATTTATTGTTTTCTTACCTTTTCAAAATATATACTTTGCATAAAAACATTATAAATATACTCTGCACAATATAAATAAAGCAGATTTTAAAGAGCCCATATTATGGGTTTTTGAAAATTCCCCTCCGTGTACAGTAGTGTGTAACACAGCTCTAAGTGAAGTGAAGTATCCAGCTAAGGCTTAAATCTGTTAGTGTACAGTGTTTAAAACTGTTGATTCATCTATAAAAGAGTCGACTCATAGTGCTTCAAACGAGTCGCCTTGATACCGATTCATTAGGTGTTTCGCCATGACGTACGAACGAAACCAAGTTATTCATGTGCACGCGCAAACCCGGGAGATTTCAAACCTGAGGCCCCGCCCTCTGACCCAGACACACACACACACACACACACACACACAAACATGCCGGTCGATTGAAGTCACACTGCAGATGGATATATTGAGTCTCTACCCAAAAATGAAACCTCAGCATTATAGTCAAGCAGTTTGAAACTACTGGAAACTACATGCTACAAAGTATACTTCATCAGCGTTTGTTAAAGGAAGGATCAGTAAAGAGTAACTTACTGATGGATGTCAGGATGGGTTTCTTCCTCCATTTCTCAAGTGTAAGTACGTGCGATTAAAGTTGCCTCGTTTACTCTAGCTTGCAAATGTATTTAGTTGTGATTTGTTACTTGTAACCGCGTGTACTGTATCAGGTTAACTCGCTATATTCTCTTATCGCGTGCAAAGTCACGTTAAAAACGCGACGCGGAGCTCCGTGGACGAGGAGCTCCGTGGACGAGGAGTAGTGTGTGTGTCTGTGTGTGCGTGTGCGCGAGCTGTCATCCGGAGGTGTGTGTTTTTGTGTGTGTGTGTGTGTGTGTGTGTGTGTGTGTGTGTGTGTGTGTGTGTGTGTGTGTGTGTGTGTGTGTGTGTGTGTGTGTGTGCGCGCGTTGTCGAGCAGGGTTAAGTGCGTGTGTGTGTGTGCAATATGTGTGTGTGTGTGTGTCTGTGAAAAGAGCAGAGTGAGAAGCTAGGAGATCTCCTCAACTGTTTTTGGAGTTTTTGCTCAATAAAATAGATCGTCGTCTGAATTTTCAAGTCCATGGTCTGTATTTACATTGGCCCACTGGCAGCTAAAATCCACCCCTACACTATCGAGCGTGTATGAACTGTGATTACTTTTATATTGCTGATTAGCTGTTTGACTTTTCACTCTCTGACTGAAGGCAGTCGACCAATCGCAACAGACTGTCATTGGTCCAATCAGCGCAGATTAGCTTCGTGCTAAGGAGGGGTTTGGGAACAAATGAATCACTGGACGATTCATACAGGAGTCGCTGGGATAATTAGGTAAAAATAAATGCAGATTATGAGACCACGAAAGTGTTTTTTGACCTTGCATGCATATTAAACTGTTGTTGGAGACCCTTACAACCAAGATATGACCCTATTTCATGTATAATATGGGCTCTTTAAGAAGAATTTTAGCAAACAAACACTCTTAATGTGTTTATTCTTTTATTAAGATGTCCATGGTAATGTTTACTTCCACCGTTATATTTAGTGAAACTCCTGAGGTAAATAAGTTATATCTCTGAACTTTAATAATAAATCTAAATAAAATGCTATACGCTTCCCTCCTACAGGTGCAATGACTTCTGGGACTTCCAGAGCGAGTTTGGTGCTCAAGTCTGCATCGTTGCGTCCTCGATATCAAGATCACATTCGGGAAGTTTCACGCGTCCTCCGTACTTGCGGTCTTGAGTATTGGAACTGAACTTAGGCAGCTGATGATGACATTACACAAGGACGCAAGACCGCTGAAGAACACATATTGAGAAAAGTCATAGCCTAATCATAATTGACATAACCTTCAAACTAATGTTGACAGAGGTTTTGTGAAATAATAATTACAGAGGAGCATTAATTAAATGCATATTTTCTGTGGAGCGATGGTTTTGAGGTAGCCTAATATGTTTATCTGACGGAAGAAAAAAACATGATTGGACAAACAGCTTATGTCGGTTCTTAAAAAGGATCCAGTTGGTGTTTTCGTTTTGTAATTTGTCATTGAAGTGAAAAATATCTAAGGCAGGACTATTTATTCTTTTTTTCCTATGCTGTTGAAACTGCAGGTACGTGAACATGCTCTTATGTTCTGTATGCTGTTCGCATGTTAAACTGATGTAAAATAGGCACGTAAATCATTTTTTTTATAATTAAATAATATTTTAATATTAGTCTGACCAGTTAACAGGTAATATTCGGTTAACGAGCAGCGTGGTCGTTGGCAAAATTAACTGAAATGCGCATCCCTAATTGGGATCCTGTCTTAACACCAGGAAATTTAAATGGAGACTTAATGCGTTTCTATCACCCCAATATGACAGTGGAGACACTATGCCTACACACAGTTCTGTCCAAACAGCTTACAAAAGATGATTTTCATCATAGGTGCCCTTTAAAATGCAAATGCACATGTTTTGTTTCATTTGTAAAGGTCCTGTTGGACTCTAATCTAAAAAATCAAGAGTTTAATTTCTATTTATCTGGTGTTTATATGGATATATTTTTTTCTGAATTTGTGCTTTGCATTTTACTCACCCTGGTGTACCTGGCCCATTGTGGCGCCCAGGGGGCCAGTACCGGGACTCCAATGTGACCTTTTGATCACTAGTCCAACTCACTAACCATTAGGACATTGTTATTGAGCTAAATTATTTCCTAAGTAACTTTTTAATGATGTGATTATGAATTACTTTCTAATAACAAGCTGATAATTAGCTTGTGAAAAGTTTAGTTAGTCACCTTTTTCTCCCCTGCTGAGTGTGCATGCCTATATAAAGAAACCTCCAGAGCAAACTGTAGCCTTCTTTGAGAAAAGTCTGTAGGACGAAATGTTTTCTTTCCTTCTAACGTGCTTCAGAAACGGGTGGAGGTCTGTCTGTGTGTTGGAAACTTTTTCGTTTTCTCTCACCAGTCTCCCTTCATCAGTCCCTCCTCAGCGCTCTCACACCAAGACAACCACACCATTCAATAAATCACAGCGTTTCTCCAAAAAGTCCCAATGAATCGGCGCTGCAGCGGGGGTGGAGCGTCATCTGCAAGGACGTTTTGGGGTCATGGCAAGGCTGTTGTCCTCATTCAACACTAGAGAAAAAAAGTACATGAAACCAAAGCTTATTAGAACAGAAGGCCTTCATTGTGAAAGGAAACACAACGTCTAAGTCAGGCCAGAAAATAGTTTCTTAGAAATGGATTGCAGGCAGTGTTTTGATGGCATTCACTGATTGTGCTGAGGGAATTATGGGCTTTTGTTCTTGAGGCAATTCCTCATCCATCATCGTGATGTCTTTAGTCTGACAGTAAATAAATGACAAGCTTGCATCATCTTCAAAAAAAAAAAGAAAAGGAAAAAAAAAGGCACAAGAACCTCAGATCTCCTGAAAGTTGATGCTATTGTCCAGTTTTGTATAGGAAAATGTGCCGCTGGTGCTCTGGTCAGCTGTTAATGACCTTGTTCTGAGTTATATTGCTCTTGTCTGGCCTTAATGCCCCGACTCTGCGTTTGATTGCTGCAGTCTGGAAGTGATGAATCATGCTGTAATGGCTGCTCAGGCAGAGGAGCATATGATTTCTATCATGCCATCACCAGCTAATTTGATTTGGCTTTTCTGGAGGATATGACTTGACAGTATAATATTCCCCTGCTTTCCGTCTGTCTTCTTCTTCTTTTTTTTTTTTGTATTCGTCTATGTGTGCATGCATGTGTGGGGTATGGGGTTTTAATTAATTTCATTCATTTGTAGAAATAATGGAAGGTTTGTGCGAAGGTCAAGTTCTGGGTTAGGGATGGAGAATATCATTAGCGGATTAGCTACGTAAAATTACACTAAACATTAAACAAAAAAACGTTGAGTTATTTATTTAACCAATTGATTGAGTTAAACATATTTTGTGCTTTGTTGGGTTATTTTTAAGCTTTATTAGGTTATTTATTAATAACTCAACTAGTTGGGTTAAATATTTGGTATTTTGTTGGGTTATTTTTGACCTTTATTTGATTATTTATTTAAATACTCAACCAGTTGGGTTAATTTTGAATTTCAACAGTCAACTGATTTAACTGACAATGAACAGCTGTATTAATATGCGTGCGTAGTGTTGTTTTTGCATTAGAAAGTTTATTTGAGCTCTAATGCATTATTATTATTATTATTATTATTATTATTATTATTATTATTATTATTAAATATTATTAATTTGTTTTTATAATAGTGTCACCAGCACTCTTAATTATTGATTATACATACGCACGCTTCATAGCTGATCCATATAAAATGGATAAAACGCTTTCTCTACCTCCTGTGTTCATCTCTACAGTTTTTTTGGGGAGGAAATGAGACATATATTTGGGATATTTGGCTGTCATTCTTGCCTTTCATAGGACCCAGCGGAGACGTTTATTTACACAGCCATAATTATAAAATTAATAATAGTTCTTCAATAGTTATACCAGAATGAAAAAAATAACAACATCTAATCAAAATAACCAATGCCTTAAATTATTGAGTTAAATTATAGAAGCCAATGCATTGGGTTAAAAAATCTATAGTTGGAAAGGTGCTATAATAACCAATAATTGGGTTATATGCTGGGGTATTTTTAACCCAACTATTTTAAAAGGGTAAAAACAGCTGAAATGATGAGAGAGTCAACAGTAGGGATGTCCAGATCCTATCAGGTAATCAGAAATTGGGCCCGATCACACAGTTTCAGAAACTAATTGGATGTTACCTCCCGATCAGGACTCGAATATTATTCTCATTATTTTATAACACATCTATAGTATGTGGTGGCACAGAGTTAGACCTCTTTCTTGACTTCACACAGAAACAGCAACGCGTTGCTTGACATCACTGTGTTGCAGAGATGCTATTGGTTAAATGTCAGCAAAGCAGAACACGGAAGCTTGAAGCGGAAAGCATGAGTATGTTTGCAGTCTGGAGGTATTATGAAGTTGATGTCGACAACATTTCCATATTAAACTGTGAGATTTGTAATCTTGGAATTGCCTGCTGGGTATTTTAAGCTTTGCTATTTGTTTTTATACTAATTTTCTTTAAAAATATTTATTGTTGCACTAAAGTCCAAAAGTGAAGAATTGATGTTATTTATTTGATTGTTCACGCTACCTCACAGACGTGCTCAGTTTGTTAACTGAGTTGTTGAATGTTAAAATACCGTGAAATTAAATAAAAAATAAGGAACATTCTGAATCAGTTTCTTCACTCTTCTTTATTATTTGTGTATTATAGAAGAATCGGAATGGGTTTTGGTGTTGGTAGATACTCAAAATCAAATGACTTGGACTTGAGGGCAAAAAACCCTGATTGGGACATAGTCAACAACAGTGTGTGACTCTAAAGGTCAAACAATATATAATGTACTGTATGTATCAGCATATGCACAAATTAGTAAAAGATCTCTCACGACTTCTTAGAAGTCTGCATTCCCAGAACATCAGTGAACTGAATGAATACTATATGAACTGTGAAATGTTTGAATTATTGAAATAGCCTGTAAATATTCTGCAGTGAAAACTTCTAAACTGGAACACTGGTTAATTTACTATAATTGTGATTTGAATGAATTTAAAATGGTATACATTTGTAGTAAAACATAAGTAAAATGATTGTTGTTTAGGTGTGCATAACACATTTAATATGATTATATTTTATTTAAAAATAAATTTCCTTTCTTTTCTCAATTTTTAAATAATTGTAATACTAGTTTGCACTAAAAAGCATTATTTATTTAACTCAATGGATGAGTTAAAGTATTTGGTGCTTTGATCAGAAGATCAGAATCGGTTTTGCTTCACACACACAAGGAATTTGTTTTGGCTACAGAAGCTTCCAGTGTACATAAAGTGACAACACAAAATAAATATGAAAAAAGACGATAAACATTAAACAGAAATGCACTTAGTCAGAAAATCTGGATGTTGAATTGTATGTACAGGTTATAAGGTGCTGTGGACAAATGCGGATGGAGAAAGTATTGCATTGTATATTGATATAAGGTGCTGTGTACGAGTGTGTATGAGAAAGTATTGCGCATATTTATTGCACAGTTGAGGGATATTTAACTGTTCATGAGGTAGATGGCCTGAGGAAAGAAACTTTTCCTGTGTCTGGCTGTTTTTGTGCTTTGTGCTCTGAATCGCCGACCAGACGATAACAGTTCGAACAGGTAGTGTGCTGGGTGCGAGGCATCTAGAGTGATTTTGCGAGACCTTTTTACCCACTCTGGAAGAGTACAGTTCTCGAAGTGTAGGAAGGGTAGTGCCAGTTATTCATTCAGCAGTACGGACAATTCGCTGTAGTCTGGAGGTCGGTTCTGGTTTTTCCGAACCAGACGGTGATTGAAGTGCAGAGGATGGATTGGATGACAGCTGAGTAGAACTGTACGAGCAACTCCTGTGGCAGGTTAAACTTCCTCACCTGACGAACGAAGTACAGTCTATGCTGGGCTTTCTTCACGATAGAGTCAAGGTGAATGTCCTACTTCAGATCCTGAGAGATGGTGGTGGTGATCCTGAGATATGTAGGATCCTTCAGATCCTGAGAGATGTTGTCTGGTTATTTTAAACCTTTATTGGGTTATTATTAATAACTCAACAAGTTGGGTTAAATATTTGGTGTTTTGTTGTTGTTTTCACCTTTGGTTATTTATTTAATAACTCATCCAGTTGGGTTAAATTTTGTAAATTTCAACAATCAACTGATTTAACAGACACAGAACAACTGTATTAATATGTTTACATGTTGTTAAGTTTTTTTTTTTTTTTGGATTATAGTTTTTTAAGGTATAACACAATAATGTTGCTATTTTTAATCAAATTACCTCTCCGTGTTGTGTCGCATTTTCCGTTAAATTTTTTATCTCTACAGCTTTAGAGGATCCAAAAAAAGTTACATATTGATCATGTTATGATAGCTGTTTTAACATCAGGTTATGATTGAATTCTCTATTGTTACTGTTATGAAATAGTTCGATAACAAGCAGGAAATGTTCATGGGCCAATGACATGACCACATTAAAATATTAATTTATTGAATTATTTAAAAAGCAGGTATTGGCTATTGCAAATGATCGCCCTAAAGAACTATTAAAAAGTCTATAAACTGACACTAACTGTGATATGCAATTATAAAGTTATCAGTACTACAGTCAATTACATATACTTAAACTAAAATACAAGTGACTGCCTCTTTTAAAAGGTGCAATTACCAGATAATTTCATGGTGTACTTAAGTGTACCACAGGCAGAGGCATTGTGTTTGTTTATCATTCTTTTTCAGGCAGGCTTGGAAGTCGTTGTAGGATGTTTATGTAAATCTGCTCTTGTCAATGGCTTTGTGCGGTGTGATGGGATAGTTTGCAAATTAAGTGGCAGGACCCGACTCTCCACAATGCCTCTAATCCAGTCAACAACCATCTTCAGGCGTCCTCGATAGGTTGAGACGCTGAGGAAGGGACAACACCTCAGCTAGACAGCGGAAATCCCTCCATCGCTGCTTTACAGGGCGTCTGGCAATCAACGGACAGAACGAGGCTAATTGGCCCTCGTAACCCAGTATTATCTCGGTAGTTACGGACGCCCACCGGCAGAACGCGGCGCGAGCGCCATCTGTGCGCTTTATTTTCTCCTAGTGGCTGAGAGGGAGGGTGGAGAGGGGAGTTTGAATCTCTCCGCCCGCACAATCTATTCACCACCTCGGCTGACAGAGAGGACGCGCGGTGCCTTTTTCCTCCGTTCATGGATTTTACGGTTTCGCGCGGACGCACGGGACTCCGATGGCTGTTCGTCTCAGCGTGGGCTCCTAACATTACAGGCTCACTCCCATGGTGAGTTTTTTTTGGCGTAGCTAACGGCAGAGCGTGCGATGGCTGAGCCGCAGGCTTCCGAATCCGTGGCGGGACCCTTGTACGAGCTCGGAGCGACCACTCCGACCCGGGACACGGCGGCGGCGGCTGCTGCGGCGCTGACCATCAGCGATACCTACCAGACATACCTGGACGTGTCGGCGGCTGGACACCCGGTGTATGGGGCCGAGGGGGTGTACTCTAACGGACGGTACAGGGAGCACAGCAGTCCGCGAGTCGGTACCCGGAACCGCGACAGTTCTGCAGAGAGGTGCACCGGCACTGGGAATCCACCTTGCGGTATTATGAAGGTGAGTGTCATCACTTTGTTATAGAGTGAGGACTTTAAGAGAATCTGCAGCGATGCACATGCCCATGCAGCCCTCTTCTATGGAAACGCATTCTGTGGCATTACTACACTATTTGAGCATACGTTTCATGTGTTTTGGACTATCCTGATGTTGCCTCAATACCAGAGGAGATGCCTTTCTGGAACATTTTGGGATCTTGTGCTCAGTAACAGATCGAGCATTTTTATTTTATTTTTTTACAGCAAAATCAATATTATTTTATTATTATTAATCAATATTATTATTTTGAGAAGGCTAATAAACAAGTATGAGACCGCAGGGTATTTATTATGAATGTGTGAATTTAATGTTGTTATTCAGCTATTATTATTATTATTATTTATTATTATTATTATTATTATTATTATTATTATTGTTTTTGTTATTATTATTATTATTTACATTTATTAATTTAATAAAATTCTACTTTAAAAGTAAATGAATAAATGTAAATAATAATAACAAAAACAACAACAAAAATAATAAATGAAGATGGAAGCTATTCAATTGACCAGACTAAACAAAATAAATAATAAATATTTTCATATTATTTTTATTATTATTATTAATTAATTTAAATGGCTATTTTTTTAGGTTCTGACCAAATGGCAGCATATATATATATATATATATATATATATATATATATATATATATATATATATATATATATATACACACACACACACAAATATAATACTATATAGCATGCCAACATATATTTACTGTAAGCAATACTGGACTGTTGCTTTCCTGAATATCATCCCAAATGCAAAATTGATATTAGTACTTCATTAAGCAGGAACTTAGTAAAGTGACTTGCATTTTACATTTATTTAGAATATAAACCCATACAAATCAAAGGAATGACTGAATGGCCCACTCATAAAGACAGTCACAGTCACTTGGTTTGTCCTTCAATAAATCCATTAGATCTGCATGCAGCCTATATGATGCAAGCTGTGATTGCATCGCTCAGAGATCCAATGTCAGACATGATGCACTCAATGGAGCTAATGATAGGGTTAGGAGTGGGGTTAGGTGAGCGCATTAAAAAGCATTGGCTGCAGCTCAGATTGCATCTGCACCGAGTCTGCAGCCAGACCCCTCTCAAAAAATCAGTCATTAGCCCAAACAATAAATCAGTCAATGACCAAAATGTTTGCTCATTATTTTGAAAAGTGATTAAGCAGAAAGATTATGATGTAACATTGTTAAATATAAGAAATTATGCTAACTGAGTCTTGAATTGCAAAGACTGATGCAAGCAGATTTAACAAAAACACAACTGAGATTGTACAAACTCATCTAAATTAGAGCCACAGAGTTGCCAAAAAGTAAAAGTGTGTACAGAATTATCAAATAAATAAATCCTGTCTAGGCTGATTACTTCTAAGAGACCATCATAGTCATTAGATCAGAACTTCAAAATCTGTTTGACATCAGGGGCACAAATGCATGTCAGTGTAACTGTGTTCGACCCATGTCCTGGATACAGTCCTGATTTAATAACATGTTTTATTATTTTACGGATGCCTGTTAAAGCACTTGGAAGCATATTTACCCGACAGCTGTATAGCATATGTGACAGGGCCGTGCACTTAAGCACCTCAACAGGGGGACCGCTGTCAAGTGGTGTTTTAATTGGAAAAGTTATCTGTTATAGTTGACCGAAGGCTGAATTGGTAGGATTCTATTACTTGTTAGTGAAAACTGATGGCTTTGCTTTGCATCAGTGAATCTATTGGATTGATTGGTTGGCATTTGGCAGCACGGTCAACAATAGATGACGGAGTGGCTTCAGTTCTTAGAGCACAACCTTGTTAGGAATCACTGCTCTTCGGCTAATTGCTGATCATGTCAGGCATAGGATTGTTCTCAGTTCAAAGGAGAGATCGATGGAAGAGAAAGACGAAGGACAGCACATCAAATCAACATTTGCGTTCATATTCAAAGTGGGGGCTATTTTCCTCAACGTGAGTTAGTGCTGCTGTTTGAGATTAACCAGGAGTCAGACGTCAAAATTGTCATCGGGTTGAATCACTTTGCTTAGCAACTGACTCTAAACAGCGTGATACTCTCCCATTCCCTGGCTTTATTGAATTCCTATGTGATTGTGTGGGTGTCTTGGCACCCACGAGAGGACCAGTATGACAGGAAAATGAGCGGAACGTTCAACGTGCAGACATCTGAGCACTCAAAGTAGACTTATTTGTGGTGCTTGTGTAGAAGCTTGGAAGTAAACAAGCATTCAGTTTTTCCCCAAGGCGCCCATTAAATAAGGATTTTATGTGTTGTTATGTGGAGAATCAACTTTTGTCTTCATTTAGCAATTGTTTGACATTGACTATCTGACTAACTTGATGGTAATATATTGCTCGGTAATGTCTCTGTTTTGTCACCTGTTTAAAGAGACACAACAGTATGAATCCAGATCAGTCTTAAAACTAATACATTTACAAAATATTACTCATGCATTCACAGCACAAGTCACATATGCAAAATCTAATTTGTAAGTTCAAAATCCAATTAATAAAAACACAAATCCAATTCGTAAATTCAAAACATGATTCAAAAATACACAAATCCAATTCGTAAATTTTAAACACAATTCGTAAATGCACAAATCCAATTCATAAATTCAAAACACAATTTGTAAATACACAAATCCAATTTGTAAATTTAAAACATGATTCAAAAAGACACAAATCCAACTCGTAAATTTTAAACACAATTCGTAAATACACAAATCCAATTTGTAAATTTAAAACATGATTCTAAAATACACAAATCCAACTTGTAAATTTTAAACAATTTGTAAATACACATCCAATTTGTACATTCAGAACACTTCGTAAACTCACTTATCCAATTGGTAAATACACAAATCCAATACTTAAATTCAAAACCTGACTTGTAAATACACAAATCCAATTCGTAAATTCAAAACACGAATAAAAAATACACAAATCCAATTCGTAAATTTAAAACATAATTCGTAAATACACAAACCAAATTCGTACATTCAGAACACGATTTGTAAATTCACAAATCCAATTGGCAAATACACAAATCCAGTTCGTAAATTCCAAACTTCATTCGAAAAAATTTCATTTGTGAATTCAAAACACGATTCGTAAATAAACATCCAATTCATAATTTCAAAACACAATTTATAATATATACAAATCCATGATTTTTACAAATTGTGTATTGTGTTTTTTTTTTTTCAAATTGGATTTTGTGAATGAGAATTGTGCTATGCATATATGCATGTTCTATTGTAAATATATTATTTCTGAGACTGGTCTGGCTCTATACAACAGTCTGCAAAATATTGTAGGTGCTTGTGTTTAAGGTTTAGCAGCCCAAGGAAAAAAAAAACACTCACAAAAGTGTAATTTATATGGGCATTCAACCTAAATACACTCAAATCTCAGTTTCCCGGATGATAGAATTCCACTTTTACCCAATAGCTCTTTATTAAACCCATTTCATCTCTTGTTTAAAGAAATAAAATGTCTACTCTTCTAAACCTTCTATAGTGCCTGTGTTAAAGATTTAGCGCACCAAGGCTTAAACAATCACTTAGTCTTTCAGTATGTTTTGCATACTGCGCCAGCATACGACGGTGGCTGCTGCTTTGCTGGTCACTGGCTTGGAAAGTAGGAGTGCTACAAACCAGGTACGCCAGTTCAGATTTGCTTGACAAAAGCGTGACTGTATTGGTCCACCTGCTAGTCCTGCACAGTACCAGTTTAAACTAGCATAATCCAGCCTAAACTTTGAGTTCATCCTGGTTTGTGCTAGAATTTGCAGCACGGTCAAAACACAAAATGTAATGTCAATAACTCCATTAACTAGCTGTCTAATCGCCATACAAATAGGCTTCCATAAGTTCAGCTTAAGCTCATCCCCAAAAATCTCCAGGTTATGGCACCGATGTTACTATTGTGGTTCACTTAAACTTACCACTTAATCCTCATTCCTATCTGGCACCAATTTAAATGCAGGGATTTTACTTACTATCACCCCTTTAAACCTCTGTGTCATGGAGCCAATGTAATCCCTGAGGTTTGATTTATAATCAGCTTTATAAACTTCAATTCCATCTGAATCGTAGCATAGCACTCTGAGGTTTTACTTACAAACGCCCTCCTAAACCTCACTTCAATCCAGGTCCTGATACCAATGTAACCCCAAGAAGTTCTACTTGCAATAATTTCTTTTAAGCTGACTCACGTCCGGGTCATGGCACCAATATAATTCCAGAGGTTCTACGTACAATCATTTCTCGAAAGCTGGCTCGCATACAGGTCATGACACCAATTTCACTCTAGAAGTTCTACTTGCAGTCATTTCTGTAAAACTAATGCCCATCTGGGTCGTGGCACCAATATAATTCCGAAGGTTCTATTTTACAATCATTTCTCTAAAGCTGACACTCATCCGGGTCATGGCACCAATATAATTCCAGAGGTTTTACTTACAATCATTTCTGTAAAGCTGACTCCCATCTGGGTCATGGCACCAATATAACTCCTGAGGTTCTACTTACAATCATTCCTGTAAAGCTGACTCCCATCCGGGTCATGGCACCAATATAACTCCAAAGGTTCTACTTACAATCACCCTATAACACTTTAACTAAAGAGTCTGTCATTTTGACCATTTCAATTGTTGAAATAAAACACCTGCATAATTCCCTGAGTTTTGTTTATATTTCCTTCTAACATTATTTTATTAAATTGACACAAGAGTTCTGAATATTTCTAGCTAGAACTACCATGCATTTCAGTGTCTGCTACTTTTCCTCATGACTTTAATATGTCACTCTGTTGCCTAGCAACTTCCTGCTAACAAAAACATAACTTTCTGTCGGCAAAAGCATAACTCTACTTCAGATATGTCTTTCAAAACAGCATATTCAGTGAGGTGAAAAGCCTTATTCCATGCTTGAGAAGGTGAAAATGAATGTGAATTGCAGACCTTTGCTGGTGGTCTAGCCTAACTATACATTTATAGACTGTATTACCAAAAGGATTGTGTTTAGAATAACAGAATAACTGCTATGGTAATTCCAGTAGTTATAGAATTCTGGTAGTTCCAGTGTTAAACCTAACTCCCCTTTGAGTTGCGGCACCAATGTAACCCCATAAACTTTACTTACAATCGCCCCTCTAAACTTCACCCTCATCTGGCTCACAGCACTAAAGCAACCCCAGAGGTGATACAGTACATATACTAAAGCCGCTCAGAACTTCACAAAAAAACAGGGTCCATTGGCGCTTCTCTGAGTAGGATAAGATCAGGCATTTCTGACATGGATTGAAGGTGTGCAAAAAAGTAGTATAAAACTTTAACCTTTGGTTAACCTTTAGAGCCGTTTGCTAATGCACTTTTTAAGGCCAGAAGAGAAAGGATTGCTTGCACAGCTCTTATATTAGCTGGACTCTGTTACACCTGCATTTAGAGTTTAGCAGCCTAAAAGTAAGCAATCATTTTAATGATCTTTATTCATTGAAATGAATCAACATTCATATACTAAGATCAGAGAAATCGACCAGCTATCTTGACCATGCTATTTTGCTCAGGAATACCACACTTCTCTCTTTATCAGATGCATTTTGCTCCCTCGTCTTTCTTAATCTATTAGTATGGGTTGCCTGGTATGTCATGAAATTGTCTTTTGTGTAGTGTGGGGGTATAGTGTTGGGTCTATTATTGAGTCGTTCAAGTGAGAGTTTAGCAGCATAACATGTCATCTGCTAAACCGATGTTAGTTAAACTTGCTACAACAGATCTTCTACTCAAACTGCCCAGGGCAACCCATAGAGTAGAATCTGTCTCTGCTTTCAGCTTTACTTCTCCTCTCTGCTCTGAATCTTGCCTCCCCATCTTTTAAGGCCCGAGGCTTTTGCTTTGATCTTACTAGTAAATTGGGATTAGGCCACTATAACCTGTGTGGGCAGTTATCCTGACTAAGTATGTAGAAGCTGATCAGGAAAGCAATAGATGCACCGTCCACTTAGAATAATGATTGACGGCTTTAAATCTCAGGTGTCAGTCACAAATGTGTCATGCTTGTATTAAATAACGGCTGAAAAATAAACCTGCATTAGTGAGGCTTCTGTCTGTAATCAATTCACCGTCTTGCGTTTGAGTTCATATCGGCGCCCAGAGAATAGCGGTGGTTGATTTTTATCAATAGTGCACGCGAGAGGGAGAAAGTGAAAGGGTTTGCGTGTGGGTTGTGCATTCGGTTGAGTGAACACAGGAGCATTTAATCAAATCAGACGCTGTTAAACTGAGCAAATGTCATTGACAAATGGAAAATGTCTAGCAACGTATAGCAACGTGCACGCCTTTGTATATTAGGGAATTACAGGTGAAGTCAGGCCATGGCGTACTTACTAACAAATGTGACATTTTCTGATTAGGTTATTACAAATCACATAGCTAGTGTTTATATGATTGAGGTGCTGTGGAATGGAGATTAATTATGTCATAAATAAGTAACTAGTTTATGTCTGGATAACACCTTTAGGCTGTTGTTTATATTATTGAACAGTGGGTTCATATAAAAGGGAAAATCACAAATGCATCTGATATCTCAATTATTACTTTGAAGCAATGAGAATATATTGAGGGCTTCACTCCTTTTCTGTCTTTCAAGTTTGTTTCTTGAAAGAAAGACCTCTTGTATTTTCATAGATCTCCTGTAGTGCCGAACACTCAGCAAAACACTCAATATCAATATTACAGCATTAATATTACAGCACCAAATATGACATTTAGTTTAGATTTTTTTCATTTATTTACATATTTATCCATTTGTTTTGTTAATATCTTAAATTCTTTTAATATTTTCAGTTCATTTAAACTGTTGGTAAAATTGAACAAGCTCAGTACATTTGACAAGACCGAAATGCCTCAAACACAGATATATCAATATATTTTTTATTAAACTTTTCATATTTTTAGTTAGGGCTGGGCAATTTGGCATAAAATCTAAATCTTGATTAATTGAGCATTTGGATTTAATTATGAATAATGAACAAATTTTTATTTATTTATAATCGTTTCTTGCCCTCATTGTTCACTGACAAGTTTTATGCTGTAAATGTGATCACATATCACAAGAGATTTTTGAATGATGGTGCATTACTTTGATTTTAAAATAATTGATGGAAACACACACTATCTACTATCTATGGTTGGTTATTTCAACATCAACATTGAACAACTGAGATCAACACACACATTGCTTAAAACAAGCAGTCATTTTTTTCTATTAAAATTTGAAAATAAGCAGGATCTCTTCTTAATAAAATAACTCTTGTATGTACTGTAAGTAATTTTTTAAGCATTTCTTGCATCTTCTATAAACAAATTTTTTTATGTAAATAATTTTAATATAAAAGAAAATATGATGTCTCTAGGCATCTCTGCTGCAGCCTCCAATCATCGTCAATGAAGTGCAAAGTAAGACTCTAGAGTTGGTGCATCGTCCTACAGTACTTGACCAGAGATCAGATATGGATGTAAAATGGCTGCAGAAGTATAAATCAGCCTTAGCTGGTTTATTCTTTTGCGTTGTGATTACCATAACCCACAGTGCATACCTTGCACAAAGTCGTGCATTTATACTTCTGTGTGCTGTTTGTGTTGCTCTGCAATAACACTTCCAAAATGCTATAGCAGCGGGCTTTTATGTTATCGTGTGTCAAGTTGTCTTTGCGGGTGTTTTGTTTTTTCTAAACGCTACCTTTAATCACCCAGCCATATTTTTTAATTGGATTAGTTTTAAGTTATATATTCTCATTTATTTATTGTTAGCTAACTATGTATTTTGTATGTGTGTGTATTTGTTCAGACATTTATTATTAATACGTTTACATTATTCATACATTCATTTTCTTTTCGGCTTAGTCCCTTTATTAATCTGCGTTTGCCACAGCGGAAATAACTGCCAATTTATCCAGCATATGATTTATGCAGCGGATGCCCTTCCAGCTGCAACCCATCACTGGGAAACATCCATACACACACCTTCACACACTTACACTACAGCCAATTTAGCTTACCCAATTCACCTGTACAGCATGTCCGGAGGAAACCCACGCAAACACGGGGAGAACATGCAAACTCCACACAGAAATGCCATAGAAACTGAACCAGCGACCTTTTGTTGTGAGGCGAACGTGCTACCCACATCGCCACCAATGATGGCCACGTTTTTATTAATGTTAAATTTTCTTTCATGTTAATATTTTAATTTTTTAGTTTTATGCTGTCATGATTGTATTTGTTTTGGTTTACTACAATTTTCATTTTATTTCAGTTTTAGTAAAGTTTTAAGTTTTGTTCATCACAACTTAAACTTATTTCAGAAATCGTCGGTTTCTTACTTTAGTGCTTCATCAGTATTTCAGGGTTGTTGCTGGAAAGCATACAGCCACGATTGAAAGTTAACAAGAATTATCTATATTACTTAATTTGTAAAATTGTATTTTAATAGGGAGCGGCTTGGTGGTTAGCACTGTTACCCCACGTCAAGAAGGTCGCTGGTTCGAGTCCCAACTGGTCCAGTTGGCATTTCTGAGTTTGCATGTTCGCCCCGTGTTCATGTGGGTTTCCTCCGATTGCTCTGCTTTCCCCCAAAGTCCAAAGACATGGGCTATAGGTGAATTGAATAAACTAAATTGGCCAGAGTGTATGAGTAAGAATGTAAGAGTGTATGGGTGTTTTCCAGTACTGGGTTGTGGCTGGAAGGGCATCTGCTGCATAAAACATATGCTGGATAAGTTGGCAGTTCATACCGCTGTGGAGACCCCTGATAAATAAAGGGACTAAGCCGAAAGAAATTGAATGTATGTTAATACTGTCTACCCTTACCCCCAACCCTAAACCCAACCATCACAGTAATGTAAAAGCAGTGATTATACAGAGTACTATTTACATTATTTATTCAATTACACCTTTAATTGTATTTTTTTTACATCTACCCATACCTCAACTCTAAACACAACCTTCGTAGTGATGTAAAAATATTAATTATTGTTGCACAGTGTCACAAAATTCACGCTATAATGATGTGGGCATCCACAGCTCCCATCTAGCATATTTAAATTTACCTTAACGTTTATAACAGTTTTGGTTAGCAGCAATACGTTTACTCATTATAATTTTTCTGGCATCCCTTTGTGGTTTTCTATTTCCATTTCTGACAAAATTCCAGTCCTGAGAATAAACACACCGCCGGTATAAACAGTCCACTCAAATCCATGCTCCATCATTGATTTTCTTCAGTGTGGTAATGGATTTGGGCCATCGTTTTTGGTCTCATCTGGGGAGAAAGGTTCAGGTCTGCCGTCTGGAGGTTGAGAGATTAGAATGGCTGCAGGAAATATGCATGTTGGAGAAATGAGAAATGGTCCTTTTTCTTCATCAGATGCGAGTTTCGCTGAGGTTTGGTCTGCGTGTGATAATGCTGCCTCATGCCGGCGTCCGCTAAGCTAATTTGCGCGCAGCACCACCCAGCTTGCCCTGCGCATAATGGGGCTTGACTTCAGTGTTGTTAAGCTGTCTATGTTCATGTTCATTGTGAGTAAGCGTCCATATGAAAGTGGCATTTGGAAAACTCACTTGTAGATGCCGAATAGGAGTATGCTGGGAATCTGGGTCACTGGTCTCTGGAGTTCACACATACGCTTTAGTGGAGACATCAAATGCACTCAGGCTTTCTGCAAGTGTGTGTGATTCAGCTCTGGTCATGGATTTTCACGATCAAACATATTTGATGTTTAAGGGATTTCTGTGTTAGCGATGTTATTAGGGATATGTTTTTTTTGTTGTGCCTCTGATCTTATCCATTTTATATTGAATATTATTCTTTTTGTGCCTTGTGTACTTTTAGGTACACTTAACTATATTAAAGGGCATCTATTTTACCCCCTTTTTTGAATTATAGCAGCGGTACCTTTGTAACCGTTATGTACCGGACCGAATCAGCATATGAATTTTGGGTGCATCAAAGGCACACATAGCTACGCGTTGTCACACCATCTCTAAACATTTAATTCTAAATAACTTTGAGGAATACGGACAGGCGATGTCAGGGGTTTTTTCTTGTTGCTTAGGGAACGGACGCACACAGCACACGCAGTACAGCGCATTCGGTGAGTGAGAGCAACTCTCTTCAGATCAACACACATGATCGCGTTCATCAAATTAGCTAAAACTAAAGAGTATTTTACAAGCAAGGATTCTGACACAGCAACGTGAAGTAGATGCTTTACAAATGTTGCGTGTAAGGAGGAAACGCGTCAAACTTAATGACATATTTGAGGGCTCACGGAATCACCTTAAAAGCAGAGGAATGCAACTCTCTGAAAGCTTTCAACATCATCTGGCACTTTCAGTGAGTAAGTACATGGACACCAATGCTCTGATTTTAATATGATTAAGACAATACTTTGTTTAAGAGTCTAGACTATCATCTAAACAGTGATTTTTGATTAACTTTAAGGACCACAGACACCTGAAACGTGAAATGCAGAGTTTTTTTCTTTCCATTCAACGTG
>NC_141023.1:17072500-17167500 GCF_052040795.2 Danio rerio
TGCTTGATCATTCAAGACCAATGTTTATGTATGTTTATTTGTGTGCAACAGGATCCATTTGGTGACCACTTGAAGTCAATGATGTTAATGATTCATGAGTTTATGCCAGCAACGGTGGGTAGCAGCCTGAGAGAACTAGGCACCCAGGAATATGAGGCTGATGTGGTGGAACTGGAGAAAGCAGGTTGGAGGTCATTTTTACTAGTTTGAATTTTACATTCAGAAATCTATGCAAAGTTTACTGGGTTTAATGGTGTGTTTTGTGTACTAGGTGTAAAAGTAAAGAACAGACTGATCGCTCAGTGCGCTTTGCATCTACGCAAATACAATGATGCCCTTCTCATTAATGACACCATTCGCATGGTGGATGCGTTCAGAGTGCTGGAAGAGTTTTACAATACAAGAAGCAGCAAGTTGCTGGATGGAACAGACATCTTTCTACAAGGACTTTTCGATGGTTTGTATGCTTTACTGTGCTGAATTTTTTTGAAGCAGGCTTGTTCAAACTCTGCCCCGGAGGACAAGTGTCCTGCAAAGTTTAGTTCCAACCCCAATCAGACACACCTGGGCTAGCTAATCAAGCTCTTACTAAGCTTTCTAGAAACATCCTTGCAGGTGTGTTAAGGCAAGGTGGAGTTAAAATCTGCTGGACACCGACCCTCCAGGACCAAGTTTGGAGACCCCTGTCTTAAAGTGACCATTTACCATTCAAAAAAATGATTCATGAACTCATGCTACACACCTGAAGGACTTTTATTTTTAGGTTATTCTGAAATGCCTCTGTACTAAAATTATATTTATGCTTTTTCTTATTTATTAATATAATTATTCAACTTACTATCCATAGTAGAAATATAATAGCTGCATATTCATTTATTCTAGCAATGTAATGCTACCTTGATGTGCTATCAGATAATTCCTACTTCCCACTCACAAGTGTTTGGTTGTCAGAAAGAATAAAATGTAGCATTCTATTCATTAACAAAAATATAAAAATGCTCTGTGCTAAATAGTTAAATGGTAGTTCACCCAAATATGAAAATTAAAATTTACCATTAAGCCAGGGGGTGCCAGCTACCAGGATTTATCAAAACATCTTATTTTCTGTTAAATAGAAGAAAGAAACTCAAATAAGTTTTGAAAAAGGGAAGAATAAGTAAAGGATTTGGTGTGAACTTGGGTGATCCTTTTAAATTTATGTCTAGGAAACATGTATTTTTGATAATAAGTGAAGGAAGGATCAATTTATGTTAGCAACAGGCTAATTTATGCTAGCAGCAGGCTAATTTACGCTAGCAACATGATAACTGTATTAATTAAAAAAAAACAAACAGTTGTGCTATAAAAATTTTAGCAATGCTATCCATGTGCTAAACATGCTATATCGACATGCCAAAACACTGTTAGCAGGGTGGTAATCTGTGGTCTAATCTTTTAAAAATATTTCTGACTCTGTTTTCTAAAACTGTTTTCCTCTATTTCTCTGTCTGTCTATCTATTTATCTATCCACAAGCTATTTCAAACTATCAGTCAGCCACAAATAAATCCTGGAAAACCATCCCTCACATCAAGAAGAGGAAGCAGATCTTCACCAACACTTTTGATAGTGTTGGTGTGGATCTGTTTACCTCGACTGGGGATGTTGATGGATGGTGGAAGGGATATTTTGAGGATCTCCTCAATCCCATGCCTTCCATTGAGGAAGCGGAGGTAGAGGACTCAAGGGTGGACTCGTCCATCACCCAATTTAAAGTTACTGAGGTCTTCAAGCTCCACAGTGGCAAGGCTGCGGGGGTGGATGAGATCTGCCCTGAGTACCTCAAGCCTCTGGATGTTGTGGGTTTGTCTTGTTTGACAAACCTCTATAACATTGTATGGAAGAGGTTGGGGACAGTGCCTTTGGACTGGGTAACTGGAGTGGTGGTGCCTCTTTTTAAGAAGGGCAACCTGAGGGTGTGTTCCAACTACAAGGGGATCATACTCCTCAACCTCTCCAGAAAAGTCTATGCCAGGGTACTAGAGAGGAGAATCTGGCTGATAGTAGAAACTTGGATTCAAGAGGTGCAATGCAGGTTTCATCTGGGCCATGGATCACTGAACCAGCTCTGTACCCCCAGAATGGTGCTCGAGGGTTGGTGGGAGTTTGCCCAACAAGTCCACATGTGCTTTGTAGACCTGGAGATGGTGTTAAACCCTATCACTCGTGGCCTTCTGTGGGGTGTGCACTGGGAGTATGGGGTTCGAGGCGCTCTGTTAAGGGCTGTCTGGTCTCTATATGAACAGAGCAGGAGTTTGGTTCACATTCTCGACAGAAAGTCAGACTTGTTGCTAGTGCATTCTGAACTCCAGCAGGGCTGCCCTTTGTCGCCAGTTCTGTTTATTATTTTTATGGACAGAATTTCTGGGTGCAGCCTGAGGCTGGAGGGGGTCCAGTTCGTGGGCTACAGGATTTCACCTCTGCTACTTGCAGATGATGTTGTCCTGTTGACTTCATTGGGCCTGGACCTTCAGAATGCATTAGAATGGTTTGTAGTCGAGAGTGACATGGCAGGGATGAAAATCAGCACCTTCAAGTCTGAGGCCATGGTGCTTGACCAAAAATGGATGGCTTGGCTTCTCCAGGTGGGAAGAGAGATCTTGCCTCAGGTGGAGGAGCTCAAGTATCTTGGGGTCTTGTTTGCAAGTGAGGGATTGATGGAACATGAGATTGACAAAGCGAAGGGTGCAAAAGTTGTGGTGAAGAATGAGCTGAGCCGAAAAGTGAAGCTCTTCATTTACCAGTCAATCTACATTCCAACTCTCACCTATGGTCATGAGCTTTGGCTCATGGTCAAAAGAACAAGATCTCGGATACAAGCTTCCTTCCACATTGAGAGGAACCAATCAAGGTGGCTTGGGCATCCGTTTCGGATGTGTCATGGACTTCCAGGCTGTTCTGGGCCATCCCACCAGCACAAGGTCATGGGGAAGACCCAGGAAACACTGGAAGGATTATGTCTCTTGACTTGCCTGGAAGCATTTGCTGGAGCAAGTGTCTGGGGAGAGGGAGGTCTGTACCTCTATTCTGAGACTGCTGCCCCCTTGGCTAGCCCCAGATAAGTGGTTGAGGATAGATGGATGGATGGATGGAAAATTTGGAATCAATTCCATCGAGAATCATTTGAGTCTTCTTTTCCGTTTTAAAAAACTTGAATAATTTGACTCTCTCTTGCTAATAATGATCAGATGTCACTTGCCAAAAATGATTAGAAATGCCTACATTTCCATATCCATTGTTCATTTATAGCTTTGTGTAATTTCTAACAGCTGGTTATGGTATGTCATGCTGAAATATTTTAATAACTGATTGTTAACACGTATTACCGATTATTACCTTTCATTCCTTTAGTTTAAGTTAATGGTGTTTAAGTTAACCAATGCATACTGTACCTTTGGCCTGTTTCCACTGAGCAGCACAGTTCAGTACACTACAATAAGCATTTATTTCTGTCGGTCAGTCAGTCAGTTAGTCAGTTGACAGCAGCCTCTGGTGGATTTATTTGAGAACAGCAGGCACGAATGGCACTCGCGAGAGAAATTTGGAGAGGGTGCTCACTGCAGAGCCATTTGAGGAGAGGTGAGCTCCAGAGAGGGGGAGCATGAGCTGTCGCTCCTCCTCCTGTAAGCTGTTTTAATGCGTACACCAACCCCACCCCTAACCCTACCCCCAGTGACATCACTCGTAGAAGAAATGCAAAAAAGGTGGAGCTCAAGCTTAAGCTCCCCTCTCTGGAGCTCACCTCTCCTCAAATGGCTCTGCAGCGAGCACCACTTGGAAATTTGAGATCTGAAAAAGCGTACACAGCGGCCTCCGGTGGATTTGTGAAAACAAAACTGCAAAAAAAAAAAGTAGCTCCTGGGACACATTTTGCTTTCTCCAGAAATGTATGTAGCGGTACGTTTTCAGAATGAGCCTGGGTTGTTTAAATTGGTGCGCTTCAGCAATGTATTGAAAGCAAGGTAAAGGGTTTTCTTATATTTGTTTAGAAGAAGTTCAACAGTGTATCGTTAAGTATACAGGATGGTTATTTCAGCATGCAATATGCTGTTTCGTTTTGACAATTGTACACATAGACATGATATGTTTGTGTGGCATGTACGCAATAAAAGTTATGTGCTTGATTGAGCATCCTTTTAGCTTATGTACTACTTTCGGGGTTTGAATAAGAAGCGAAAAATAAAAATAAATTCAGAATCATATCCATAGCTTTCAGTAATAAATCAGAACTGGACTAGATTCTAAATATTTTGATCAGCCCTAACTGTGAAGTTAAATTTAACATTGAGACTTTGAAATCACTGATTTCAAATTATTGTTTTAAATTAATGTAGACAAAATAGTATAAAATTTTAATAATCTTTATTAGTTATCTGACCAACATAAAGATATTTATTGTACTGAATTTTTAAAATGGACTTAATTCGACTTGATTCGTGCACAGGAAAACACTGTATCACTTTTTACTTAGTTTTTTGCTTAAATTTTGCATATATTCAGAAAATGTTATGACTGAACCATTTCTTAATGTGTGACCTATGCTCACAACAAACGTTTGTTATGTCATTTGCATTATTAGCTATCAGCTGGTAAAATATGAGTCACACTAATGATCACGAAGCTAATATATCTGCTCTTCTGTTTTTACTCAGAGAACAGTCTGGAGTTAAAACATCTGGCGTCGGACGCCCGATATGAAAACCCCAAACTAGCTCAACTGCAGAGCAGATTGCTGGAAGAGTTCCAAGACACTAATTCTCGTGGAATCATCTTCTCAAAGACACGCAGAGGCACGCATTGTCTGAATGACTGGGTGAAAACAAACCGTGAGCTGCAGAGGGTCAACATCACTGCTGGCATTCTGACCGGAGCCGGTAATGGCGCTAACAACATGACACAGGTACTGCTGGGCAAAACAATATGTCACAAATGCTGTATATGATATAAACTTGCTCAGGACCCCCAGGTACCTAAAAGTCTTAAAGCAAGACACAGGGGAATTAGGTTAAAAACAAGAACTAGTAAAAAAATTGCTAACTTTTTTTAATAATACCAAATTTTTTAAAATGTTATGTTTAAATATGAAAATAAAGCATCATTTTATGAAATGTAAGCTAATTTGCATACATTTATAGCATTAAAAATATGAACATTGCCTAAAGTCACTTTCAAAATTCTTATTCTTATTAAAAGACTAAATTATGTATGAACAAATCCCTCTGTAAAAACCTACTGTGAAGTTTGCTGTACTCTATGTACAGTAAGTGGCACCAAAGTGGAGATTTGTGGCTCAGTCGTAGGCCCACACGGAATCTGCGTGTGCAGAATTCCGCAGAATTCCACAGATTTTTAGCCCATCATAAATTCTGTTTATTTACTTGTGTAAATGTGTGTAAATTTATATTTATTCAGTTTTTAAATTAATTTCAGTAATATTATTGACTAATATTTATATGATTTATATACAATATAGTTTGTAAAGTAAAATTTTCTCTCCTTTAGTGGGTCTTAGTAGAAGACTTGCTTTGTTTAACATTGCAAACATTAAATATGTTAAATAAGTTAAAAATGTATTACTTTTTTATTTCATATATTTACGTTTTAGTTATGATACTCCCAAAATCATTCCGCATAAATTTGCTGATTTTTAACAAAATTCTGCGCAGAAATAGCAAAAAATTTCCCCGGATTCCGTCTGGCCCTACTCTGTGGTCATTTTGAAAAAACTACTTTTAACAATATGTATTTTCATTTAAATTAACAGACTTGAACAGATTGAAAAAGAGGGAAAATAAACACTTGTATTTTGGAATTTTTTTTTTTACATTAGACTGTAAAAACTTAAATAAATAAAAACTGTTTTTTTTTTTTACCAGCAATATCTTGCATTTGACATTTGGTTGAATTAACAGTTCTAGATTTTTGTTATTATTTTATTCGAGTTAAAAGGCAGCATAAAAAAATTACATATATATATATATATATATATATATATATATATATATATATATATATATATATATATATATATATATATATATATATATGATGTATAAATTATTAATGATAATATAATTGTATGAAAAAATTGTTACTAAATAACTTACTGAAGCCTCCTGCTTACAGTTTTGTGTTACTTTTTCACATTTTTTTTTATTCTGTCATGTTTAAATTTTGAGTGCAAAATCATTATTTTAAATGCTGTATTAAATACTTGCCACTTGAAACAAATCACTAGAAACATGTATTTTGTTGATAAGGACAGTTGATTGTCAACAGCTATAATATATATATATATATATATATATATATATATATATATATATATATATATATATATATATATATATATATATATATATATATATATATATATATATATAATTTTTTATCATTCAATTTAGTTTTTGGAGATTAGACCTAAAAAAGCAATAAGTATGTTAAACATACTGATAAAATGCTGTAGAATCTGGTGGTGAATATTGGCCCTTAATTAAATTAAATTCATTAATATTACTAATTTGAACTTTTGTCCACAGCCTAAAACAGTCAAAGTACCAATAAATGAGAAACACTCAGCCTAATATCATCTATTTATTGTTATTAAATTATGTCAATAATCAAATGAACAAAATCTTTTAAAATACTTCTACAGTGTTACTTTTTTATTTCTTCAGTCTGCAAAAAGGCATTTAAAAGCCTTAGATTTTGCTTTAAAAATATACACAATGCTCTAAAAGATGCACATTTTGTTAAAAAAAAAAGGACATCTAGTAGTGTTTATTGACCTGATTCTTAACTTACGAGTGGGTGACCTCCAGTCTCATCACTTCCATTGATTTCAGACGTTAAAACAACTTGTTAAGCTGCTTGATGTTGCAAACTGATATTTTCTTATTATAATTTTCCACTTTTTATGAATAGTTCATGAACACTTGTGAAGTAGTTTGATCGTTTTTTGCCGCTTGTTATTCCTAGTCAATGGTTAATCTTCTAAGTTCTAAAGTCTAGTTAAGTTGTAAAAGAATCGCAAAAGCAAACGCACTTGAAGGTCAACAAGAAGGGAAAAATATTCTGAATTTGGTCATAACTTGCTTCTCGTTTGTGTCTGCTTTATCTAATTGCTATTAGACTGAACAGAAGAGCGTCATCAGTCATTTTAGGCAAGGATACCTCAACCTCCTCATCTCCACCAGTGTAGCTGAGGAAGGACTGGATATTCCTGAATGCAACTTAGTTGTGCGTTACGGGCTGTTGACCAATGAAATCGCTCAGCAGCAGGCCAGCGGACGAGCTCGAGCCTCCAACAGTGTCTACTCTGTGGTGGCTGACGTAGGTGGACGGGAAGTGCGCAAAGAACTTGTCAATGAGTATCTAGAAGATCTCACCGCAAGAGCTATTGATGAAGTACAGCGCATGAGTCCTGTGGACTTCAGACACAAGGTTTGTGTTTGACTTTTTACTATTAAATCTGACTGTGTTTGTCATAGAATAGAAAAACTTAAAAGGATAATTCACCTAAAACTCACAAATCTGTCATCATTTACCCAAACATGAGTTTCTTTTTTCTGTTGAACACAAAAAGAAGTTTCTTTTGAATAGTGTTGGAAGCCTGTAACCATTGACTTCCATAGTATTTGTTTTTCCTACCATTTAAGTCAGTGGTTACCGGTTTCTAACATACTTCAGAATATCCATTTTGTGTTTAACAGAAAAGAGAAACTTCTTAAGCTTTGGAATCACGTGAGTAAACAGTGAGTACATTTTCATTTTTGAGTAAACTATATTTTTAAAGGTGTTTCACATATGAAATCTACTGTAAGTCTGTTGACAGATTAGAGTTCTTTGTTAGTATTACTCCCCAAGTCTAGGCGAAAACAACATGGGCATAATAAACGAAGAAAACAGATGTGTTGGGGTGGTGGATTTCCCAAACAAAACAAAAACTTAATGCAAAAAAATCCCTTTCGGTCGACAACCAAACTCGGACACTCAGTTGAGAGTATTTAAATAGATTTATTATAGGAAAAAGTAGTAAATATAAATGAGCATCTCTTCAGGATCTCCACTAGCCAAAATAACAAACAGAAGAATCTATAAAGTAAATGTACTAAATTACCTATAAATATTTAAAGAAAAATACAGGAAGCTTACCTTTCTCCCTAAACATAAACATAGTCAAAAGTAATCAAATAAATAGGCAGGCCACCCATACAAGCTGAAACTCTCAAAATAAGTTAACATATGAACAATGGTACAAAACTGATGTTGGTTGTCGGCTGGAGGGGTAAGAGAAATCCAGGAACTATACTCCCAGCACTGAACGCAGCACAAATAAGCTCCACGATTCCTGCCGGAAGCTCCTTTTTATTGACCTTATTCTAAAATGCGGAAGTGCGCCTGTTTTCACGATTGTCATAGAACTTCCGTTTCAGTCGATTATGGGAGAAATGACAAGGAATAATAAACGGCAAAAAACGGTCAAACTACTTGCTCTACAAACAAATGTTTGCATGACTATACAGACCAAGTAGAATAATATAACAAGAAAATATCAGTTTGCAACATCAAACAGCGAAACGAGCAGTTTTTAATGTCTAAAAATGAATGGAAGTGAATGAGACCAGAAGTCTCGTGCCAAAAAGATTCAAATGGCAGCGCCCACTCGTCGGTGGAGAATAAGGTCAATACAGGCATCTGAGACCAGCAGCCAATCAGAACTCGAGATCACGCCGGTATAAGAGCCTACAGGATAACAGAAAAAACAACAACAAGGCGGGACAAAAAAAAGACATGCAATACGCAATAATAAATAAATGAATAAACTTCATTTGTAACAGTTAGTTTGATTAAAATGTCTTGCATAAAGTGACCCTTTCATAGTAAATGAAGCAGTTATTTAATCCAACTGTAAAAATAACTCATAAAAGGTTTCCCTATAAATGCTGAAGACTCTTAAAAAGTCGTTAAAAAATGTATAAAATGAGATTTTAATTGAGATTTTTTGGCTTTTTTTAATATTTAGGAAAGGTTTAGGAGCCAGAACTCAAAATCGCAATAGCATTTTTTTGGGAACGCTGCCCACTAGGCTGTTTGTTTTCAGTGTTGCCAACTATTTTCATTGTAAGGTGCTAAGCTCTGCTCGAAAAGTCAGTAAATGTCGCTAGAATACGTCAGAGGTCAATTTGAAATATTACTGACGTAATCACGTTCTGCAATTTCTGCTTATTTAACAGCCTATGGTTAATAAAGGGGTATTTATTTTTGCACTATGCTTTACATATTCATGTCAACTTAATTAAATGTATTGTTGTTTGAATACAGCATATCAGTACAGATGTGTAGTGAATTTGCTGTAATCTCTTAGACGTAAACTCATAAACTGTAACTAAAATCTCTGTGGTTATAAACAAGAAAAAAATAAATGGTAAAATTAAATTGTTAAAGTTAAGACAAAAGAGAAGCAGATCAGCTTGACTGTACAAGGGAACTACCTCACACTCGCGGTGCTAAATCATTTGCTGTTGGTATGTAGTGAGGTGATCTGCTCTTTGGTTGCAGGTGTGAGAGATGACTGTATGGTACTGGGCCGCCTGTGGGTGCTCTGATGTGTGGGAGGAGAAGAGTAGGAACGATACATTACGGACAGATGAGAGTCTATAAAAAGTCGCTAGATTTGTTGTCAGTAAGTTGGCAACACTGTGCTGACAGATTTTTCTTATGGCTATAAAAAATGTATTTAAGTCTTATTTTTACTTTCAACGACTTACATCTGGAAACTTTTCATTTGGAAACTAATTACATTGTTTTTTTTTGTGTATAATATCTTTTCCGTTATAAGCAACACAGTTTTTTTTTAATCAAGATGTAAACGCAGCTCATTTCCCAACATAGTGGCATATGACATCACAAGTCTTAGCAGACTCCACCCACAGAGCACAGGCTCCACCCACTATTGTTCGGTCTCTCTGCATATATATTTGTGTTTTTCATTCATTCATTCATTTTATTTTCGGCTTAGTCCCTTTATAAATCAGGGGTCGCCAAAGCGGAATGAACCGCCAACGTGTCCTGCATATGTTTTACGCAGCAGATTTATTTTTAAGTCATATAAGTCATCTAATAAGCCCCAGCAACACACTTTTTTAGGGGTGTAGAACAAGATCATGCAGAATATGCACTTTATAAGTACTAATAAACTGCAAATATCTTAAAAATAGGCAAATAATAAGTTAATAGTGAGAATTGGCCTTTAAACTAAAGTGTTTCAAAAGCTTTCATTAGCTAAAAAAATGTTTTGTCTTTGTGCTCTCTTTCAGGTGTTTGAGCTCCAGAAAACAGCTGTGGTGATTCGGATGGAGGCTGAACGGAAGAGGGATGCGAAAAAGCAGCGCTATAGTCCAGGTCAGGTTCAGCTTCAGTGCAGAAGCTGCTTCGCTTCCGTCTGCAGCGGAGGAGACATCAGGAAGATCGAGAACTCGCACCATGTCAACGTTAACACTGAGTTTAAGTGAGTTAGTGCTCAGTACATGACACTCCTATGCACAACCCAAGCTCATTCTGGAAACGTAGCCCCGCGGACGTTTCTGGAGACCGCGATTTACGTGGCCGGAGGTACGTAAAGGCCGCGTTTAGTTTTTTTCGAGCGAACGCTGCGGGGCAGTGTGGCGCCGCTCCGCCCCTCCTCTTCGCGCTCGCCGGCCGACGGCTCGCCTCCGAGTGGAGGGCTTTCCCGATGCAATCAGTTTGTCCGCTTAGCTCACAGCGTTGCGTCGGCGGAGCGGAGGCCCCAGAAGAGGAGGAGCCGGCCGTGGTGGACGACGACCGGGATCGAGTCCGGGGAACAGCAGGTTCCGGAAATCAGGTAAGACGAAAAACGGAATCCGAAAAATAAGGGCGAGAACACGGCGGGATCCGAAAACGCGGTCGAAATCGAAGACGAGGGCTTTTGCTTTTTTTTTTCCGGACGGCTTTTGCGAACCGTCGCTCGGGTTTAGGGAAGGAGGAGGAGGAAGAGGAGGGCGGCCGAGTCGGCCAAGTCGGCCGAGTCAGCGGCTTTTCGCGCAAGAACGGCGCGGGCGAGAACGGCGCAGGCGAGAACGGCGCGGGCGAGAAAGGTGTGCGCTCCCGAGAGGCGCCCGAGACGCAAAAAAGCGCGCACAGCGGCCTCCAGCGGATCCGCGAAAACAAAAACTGCTCGAATACGTACCTCCCGGGACGTAAATCGCGGTCCGCAGAAACGTCCGCGGGGCTACGTTTCCACAATGAGCCCGGGTTGCCTATGCAGTAATCCTTACAAATGTGTAGCCATAATGAAATGTAATGTAAAATGGTAAAACTACTGAACTACTTAGTTATATTATATTATATTATATTATATTATATTATATTATATTATATTATATTATATTATATTATATTATATTATATTATACTAAATTATGGCAGGATTTTAATGGCTTCATTGTAATATACAATTGATATTTAGATATTTTCTACTTTTTACTATTTGGATGAAGAAATCTGTCTGTTTTACTTTTAATTTTTTTTACATTGTGGCAAATGTTGTCCAGTGAAACAATGTTTATGTTAAAAGATATGAAAACAAAAATAGCAAATGTAACCACATAGGCTACACTTCCTGTGCAAAAAATAAAGTGTTAAAATCACATGACTAACATTACAAGCTAAAAACAAACAAGTTTTTTTTAATGCATTAGTCAAATTTACAATACAATACAGTTATTTATATAATTCATATTCAACATATTGCTCAAATATTATATATATATTGCTTCGTACAGATTTAATACATTTGCCAATCTCTAACAAATGGCATCCAAATCTGTTTTTGCTAAACTGGTGTTGATGAAAATGGTTCATTAGTAATTGGATATTTGGATAATTGTTTATTAATATGAAGTTCAAAAGCTAAGCGTTTATTTGAAATAGAAATATTTAGCAAAAGTATAGCGACGTTTACTGTTATTTTTGATCAATTTAGTGCATTCTCTGTATTAGGGCTGCATGATATTGGAAAAATTTGACATTGCAATATTTTGTTTTTCAGCTAGCTATCTTGTGTTATGAATACAAATATTCCAGATAGCTTAAATAGCTCTAGTTGGAAAGAATTCATTCATTTAGATTGATTGGGATGATTTTGTATAGGAGTGAATCACACATAAATAAAAGCATAGATTAATAGGATAGAGCAAATATAAAAGGCATATAGACAAAAAAAGCATTATTTAATCATGCCTCACAACATTAATGTTCAGAAGTTGACTAATCAAATGTAAAAACACTGTGTAGTCTTTATTGTAAAAATAATTTATTCAAATAATGTTTATTAAACATTTAATAAACAAATGGTTCAATTCTGGAGTGACTCCACAAATATCATGGGCTCTATTTTGATGATCCAGGCGCAAAGTCCAAAGCGCAGGGCACAAAAGCATTAAGGGTGTGTCCGAATCCACTTTCGCTATTTTAACGATGGAAAAATACGATTTTGCACCGTGCTGCATGGTCTAACAGGGTTGTGTTTATTTTCTTAATAAGTTATAGGTGTGACTGGAGAATCAACCAATAAGAGTCTCATCTCCCACTTCCTTAAAGAGTCAGTTGTGTTGCGCTAGAGTGCATTTGCTATTTACATGGCGGACTTTGTAGGTGGAAAAACTGAACACTTCACAAGCGAGATAACAGTTAAACAGAGCGTCTGCAGCGTGAGAAGGAGCCTCCTCATTCTTTACTTTCACTTTCATTCTCGTAGATAAGGAAATATGTTGTACACACAGACATCCATTAGCCTATACATAATTAACATTGTTTGTTAAGCGCAAAGATTTGTTTCAAAACTATTTCTAAATTCAGTGTTAATTTCCAGCAAACAAATAAATGAACAATAATATCGAAGTGTGTTCAAAAAACTGAGTTATATCCAAACACACATGCTACTGTATGCCCCATATGGTCTAAAACCTGACAGGTGGAAAAATCGAAGCTTGTTTTTGATAAAAACAAATATAAATATGCATATAATAAATACTATTAATGATAAAAAGCAAATTGTCATGAATAAACTGAATAAGCCCCACGAGATGAAGAAGGCATGAAAGTATGGTTTTTATATTTATGTGGGCTAGAAAATAATAGTTTTTGTAATATTTTATTCCTTTAATTCTTTTTCATTCGTAAAGATATTCGCGTATTGCTGTACATCCTGTGTGCATTAAGCAATATGTGAGCAAGGTGCACAACTAACGCGCTCTGCGCTGGACTATGGACCTGTTCTCAGCTAGTCTATTGTGGTGTCTATTTTAGTTCCTCAAAATAGCAATGCGCCTCAACACATCTCCTTTTTCAGACCAGAATGCCTATGGGCGCACATATAAGCGCAAATGCATTTGCTATTTAAACAGCGTGAAAGTTAAATTATTAGCCTTTTCAGTCTTTTTTAAATATCTCCCAACTGATGTTGAACATGAACAAAAAAATCTTTACAGTATTTCCTAATTCCTACCATAATTTTTCATATTCAATAAAGCTTATTATTTTTAGATTGGCTGAAATTAAAGCAGTTTTTTTTATGTTTTAATCTTTTTAAAGTCAAGATTATTGAGCTCTTAACATTTTTTTGAATGCCTGAGAACAAACCACAGTTTTCCAATGACTTGCATTAACTTATTTAAATATTTAAATGTCACTTTAAGCTGAATACTATAGTATCTTGCAAAATAACCAGTAAAATAATATGTAATGTCATCATGGCAAAAGACAAAAGAAATTAGTTATTATATTAGTTATTTAAACTATTATGTCTAAAAATGCGTTGAAAACAGAACTTCAGAAAAATGTAGAAAAATGAAGGAATAAAACATGTACAGGAGGGCTAATCACTTTGACTTCAACTACTGTATATGTGTAATGAACATGCAAGATAATGTTTTCTCAAGTTAAAATGTAGCACATGAGATACAAATAAGTCATTAGTTCCATGCTCTGTGGAGCTAATAATATGCCAAAACAATCTGAATTGGACTTGTGTTCATTTGAATTATTGACAATTGTATTTTAATAAATCTGAATTTTTATATCCCATTAAAATTGTTTTGAATTTGAATTTAATTTGATTATTGATCATCTGAAATGTAAGACGACTGAATTTTTCAAGGCTGATTTTTTTTTTTAGACGTATTTTCAAACTTTTTTTGTGTTCTGAATTCTGCAGATATCCAGTTAGTAAAAATACAGTTTAAAAATTTCAAGATGAAGAAATTTAGAACTTTAAAATCAATGTTCTAAAATTTAAAACCAGAAATTCAGATTTTGAAATTCAGATTCAGCAGAGAGTAGGTCAGGGGTGATCAACAGGGAAGAGTAGATGATCAGCGAAAAGTCAAACTAAGAATGACATAAAAATTCCGATTTATTGAATTACAATTGTCAATAATTCAAATGAACACAATTCAAATTCTGATAGTTTTGGCATATTATTAGCTTCCAAATGTTCCAGAGGACATAAAACGATCATGTTTGTTTATTTTATAGAAATCACTATAAAGTTGGTGGCCAGGTGAATATGGAGAGGACCTTTGAAGACTGGGAGCCTGGACGGATTATCAGCTGCAGACGTTGTGGAGAGGTACAACCTCTTCAAACCAAATACAGATTAAATCACATATTACAGTATATTATTAAAGTAGCAGAAGACCTTAGACATTTCTTAATACTGAGAAAGCATCACTGTGTAAAAGATATGTCAGAATAGTTGGTGGTTCGTTGCACTGTGGCGACTCCTGATTAATAAGGGATTAAGCTGAAAAAAAATGAACGAATGAATGGAAGTCCTTAAAAATGCTGACCTACTTCCCTCTTTTTCTCAGGACTGGGGATTCGAGATTAAATTCAAGAAAGTGGCAATTCTCCCCTGTCTGAAAATAAAGAGCTTCTCCTTTAACACCCCTAAAGAAACAAAGCCTTACAAGAAGTGGAAGGATGTTGAGTTTCAGGTGACAGAGTTTGACTTTATTGAGTACATGAGCTGCCGTTTCCCTGACCTGGACTTGTCTGACTGATACAACAACTCCATACCACTGATTTAATTGAAATATGAAATAATATATATTCTGATTATGTTAATGCTCCGTCTTGGGTCTTCATGCATGTTGGTGACAGTAGTAGAAGCAGATAGATGGTTTTATTCAAAACTAGGGCTGTCACTTGATTTAAAAAATTAACTAAGTAATCACAGTTTTTTTGTAATTAATCATAATTAATCATGGAATGCTGTATTTATTACAGAAATAGAAACACAGGTATGTAAGTGCCATTTGAATTTCAAAATAATCAATGCCAATAACAAACAAAAATATTTCCATGTTGGATTCTAATTGGACTACAAAAAAATCCAAAATACAGGCATTGCAAATATAGAAAATGGAAAATGATAATAATAATATTGTATGATTAAGTATTGAATGCCAGCAACTGTACTCATTGTAAAGTTGAGTTGATGAACTTAATGCTTATTCTTTTTTTTTCTATGTGTCTTTATATTTTAACTATTTATTTTTTTAATAACATTCTTAAGGGTAACAGCCATCAGTGAAGAATAAATAGAGCTTAAACACTAGATTAAAACAATTTGGCCACTTTATAAGCCTATTATGTAGTCATCGGCGACACAGTGGCGCAGTAGGTAGTGCTGTCGCCTCACAGCAAAAAGGTTGCTGGGTCGCTGGTTCAAGCCTCTGCGTTTCTGTGTTGAGTTTGCATGTTCTCCTTGCATTCGCATGGGTTTCCTCCAGGTGTTCCGGTATCCCCCACAGCAATTGGGTTGGCTAAATTGTCCGTTGTGTGTGTGTGTGTGTGTGTGTGTGTGTGCGTGTGCGTGCGTGTGTGTGTGTGTGTGTGTGTGTGTGTGCGTGCGTGCGTGCATGCGTGCGTGCGTGTGTGTGTGTCTGTCTGTGAATGAGTGTGTGTGGATGTTTCCCAGTGATGGGTTGCAACTTTAAGGGCATCCGCTGCGTAAAAACGTGCTGGATGAGTTGATGGTTCATTCCGCTGTGGTGACCCTGGTTTAATAAATAAAGGGACTAAGCCGAAAAGAAAATGAATGAATGAATAAATTTAGTCATCATGATAAGTGATGATGCTTAATCTTCTAAATCGCCTCAAGATATTTTCGTTGTAGTATTTGATCTAGTGTTTAGCGCATTTTTTTTTTATATATATAGCGGCAGTGTAAACTTAGATCATAGAAAATATTAATTAACCTGATGGAAGGCTACACTGAAGCCTACACTGTCCTCACTTAAAACAAATGTGTGTGTACTGTATGTGTCAAATATATTTGTGTTACCTTTGATTTTATATTGTACTGTCCATATTTGGGATCAGAGCTGTGCTGCTGTCTCATTTTTAGTTGTTGTTTGACAATATTGTGCAATAATACTGTATGTCTGTAAATGCACTCCAGGCTAATAATAATGATAACTCTGACTGAGCTCTGGTCTCCACCGACAGTGCTTTCAGATTGTTGGTACATTTACATATATTCATTTAACAGATGCTTTTATCCTAAGTGACTCGCAAATGAGGAGAAATGTGAACGCACTTCAGGATCTGCGAGCCTTCATTTGCTTACTTGGTTCAGGTGTGTTTATATAGCTTGTTTTTCTGGGTAAGAAAAAAAGTGTAATTTGTGTCCTGACTCCTGTAAAACACTTTTACATTGCTACATGACATTACCACATGTGGTTCTGCTTGTAACATATATATTTTCTTTTATATATATATATATTCTTTTTAGTGTTTATAATAAAACGGCTAAGAGTTTTAGTTGTTGTGTTTTTTGTCCTTGTAAACGTTAAACTAGTGTATACTTCAAGTTTGATGTAATGTGTCTTGACGGATGTTTTGAGTCTGCCGCAAGATGGCGCCATACAATCTTTCATTCCTTCCGTCGATTAGTTATCATTTGCACCTGTGGTTTGGAATCCTTTGAACGCGGTCGCTGTTCAAGATATTTGGCTATGGTAAATGTGCCTTGTCTTTGTTAAAGTCATTAATCTACAGTTTTTCCTTCATTATGATGTGTGTTTGTATGTGCACACGAGTTCCAAACCAACTGGATGTCACTGAGGTCAGTTGTTGTTGTTCATTTGATAAAAGAAAAGGGCTAGCAGCCATCAGTTTTGAAATATTTAGTGTACATTGTTTCAAACTTAAGCATATAAATATTTCATAACTAATGACAAATTTCGAGCATTTGTTTTATTTTATGAAGAACTGCTGATATTGTTTACAAAATTACCAAAAAAAAATCGTTTAGAGGATTTGGTGCATAAAAATTCATCAAAAATCGTTTTCAGACATGTTTATATTAATATTTAGACAACGCTTTAACAATGCTTTGACTTCAGAAGAGTTCAGAAATCAATGATTAGAAAACATTGATTTTCTGACCTATTTAACAAAACAAAATACTGTAGTGATTTATTGTAAATGCTATAGTAAAATACTTTATTAATATATGTGGTGATTTTATAGTTGCTATGTATGTATGTATGCAACTATAGTAATGTATTTAGCCAATACTGTAAGTTTTCACTACAGTATTATGCTACAATCTACCACAGTTTACTGTAGTTAGAAATAAATAATACTATACTGATTGCAAAAATTGTTTAATCGTTGTAAGTAGCATCTGCAAATTAGAAATCGAACAAACTTTGACCCAATGTTGTCAGTTTGCTGTAGTAAAACCTTAATTATGCTACAGTATACATTACATTTGATTAGTTCACAAAGTGTAAAGCTACAGTATGATGTAGCATTCATTAACAAACGTTACTGCAATAACGTTATATTATAATACACTTTACTATAGAATGGTTAAAAACTCTAGTAAATTACCGTAGCATTTCACGTGGAATTGTTATTTTCTGGTGGAGTATACATGTGTGTGATTGCTATATTATTTTATTCATTGTATTTGAAATAATTAGGATCTGCTAATTAGAAGACGAACAAACTTTGACCAAATGTTGTGTGTTCATGTAATATTAGATGTAATGGAAGCAAAAGAGGGCCAGAGCAATAGGCCTGGGGTTGACATAAAGGGTAGTGTTGTGCCAGTGTGGTTTTGCATGGATCAGTGGCTCTGCAATGCCCACAGCACACATTTAAACACACACATAAAGCCTGCAGAATAAATCACAAACACATTCTGCTCGTTTACACAGACCGTAGCAAGGACTTTTAAAGTCAAAGCGAGAATTCTGACAGACAGGAAAAGCAGATGGACATACTTTTAATTTCAATCTGCCTTTTATTTATTTATTTTTATTCTGAGGGGGTGTTCACTTTAGCATGTCTATATAAATGTAAGTATGATGATAACTATAGTCTCCACACACAAATGAATGATAATATTCAGTTTATTAAAAATGGATCATATGTCATCTGTTACTTTTAAATAAAAAAAATATTCAATATTAAATTGGGTTATTCATAAGCTTTATTCCTCAAGTGATTTAAACTTGCTATGTTTAGTACCATTTAAAAAATACTTTTTGTTGCAATGTTAATGATATTGATACAGATACTGGTTATTTCCTATTTCTTATGGGGATTTTTTTTTTCTTATGTGCAATTTCTTTTTATTCATGGGCAGGATAAATAAATAACATTTAATGTAGTATAAAGTAAAATATGTAAGTAAATATGTAGTAAAATAAACAATTTATTTACTTAAATAACTGATCAAAACTCATTTACATTATTTATTATAATAAATACTATAACATAATATATTATAAATTAAAGATGAAGTTAATATATATATGTATGTGTGTGTGAAAAAAAATCACCCCATTACTTTGGGAGATCAAAAAAAAAAATATATATATATGGCTATATAAATATATATATATATATATATATATATATATATATATATATATATATATATATATATATATATATATATATTATTATTTTTTTTTCACAAACATCTTAAACCCATTAATTTTAATGGGTTTAAGCAGGTCATAAAAACTAAATATATAAAGACAGTTATTATATTAAATAATGCAGTATATTAGCATCCACACCATTTAATGATAATGCTCTGTTTACTAACAGCATCTCAGCTGCTTCAATAATGAACGCTCAGACATTTAATTTAAATGTCTGGATTCTGATTGGCTGCCAGTGTTCTTGTGGTTCAAAATGATTCCAAGCATATTCTGTCTATTTGTAGATAACGTGTAGCAGTATACAAAAATAGATCATAACAATAGTTATTGTTCTATGGTTATTGTAGAGGGTTTGCACCTAAAACAAGATTTCAACAGCGTGGATTCAACAACAGCGTGGATTGCTGTATTGTGTAGATGGTTAAAGTACTACTCAATATGATATTCTGCCTATTTATGCTATCTAAAGCATCTTAAAAACATGCGGTAGCGACTAAATGTAATGTAGAATGACTTGGTACAATAAAAAATGTTCAATTTAATTTAATAAATAAAATTTAAGGTAAGTGGTTGGTTGCAAACGATTTATTTGGGCTTAATTTAAACAAACAAATTAAGTTGAATGTTACTTAAATTAATTTGTTTAAATTTAGCCCATATAAATTGTTTGCAACAATTTTGCAAAAGTATTTTTTTTCAGTGGTATTTTGACCTACTGAATTTAATAGGTGGTTAAAGATAACAAGTTTAAGCTGTTTTTATTAGCATATTACCCTAATATTTCACTTGCGTGACTGGAAATCATAAGATCAAATATGAATGGTGTTTAGATTTTTGCAATGCAAATCCTGGATTTTTTTTTCTTAACTTTTTGTTTTTTAGTTGTTGTTCTCTCTGTCAATTCAATTTAAAAGTTTTATTGACCAAGATCAGTTGGTGTTTCTGTGTGGAGTTTGCATGTTCTCCCTGTGTTCGCGTGGGTTTCTTCCGGTTTCCCCCACAGTCCAAAGATATGCGGTATAGGTGAATTGGGTAGGATAAATTGTCCGTATTGTATGAGTGTGTGTGTGTGTGTGTGTGTGTGTGTGTGTGTGTGTGTGTGTGTGTGTGTGTGTGTGTGTGTGTGTGTGTGTGTGTGTGTGTGTGTGTGTGTGTGTGTGTGTGTGTGTGTGTGTGTGTGTGTGTGTGTGTGTGTGTGTGTGTGTGTGTGTGTGTGTGTGTGTGTGTGTGTGTGGATGTTTCCCAGAGATAGGTTGCGGCTGGAAGGGCATCCACTGCGTAAAAAATGTGCTGGATAAGTTGGTGGTTCATTCTGCTGTGGCTACCTTGGATTAATGAAGGGACTAAGCCGACAAGAAAATTAACGAATAAATGAATGTTCACTCCCCATACAAAATCATCCCAATCAATCCAAATGAATGACTTTCCAAATAGACATGTTTAAGTCATTTGGTGAAAATGTATATACAGTTGAAGTCAGAATTATTAACCCCCCTGTTTATTTTTTCCCACAATTTGTGTTTAATGGAGAAATTTTTTCAACACATTTCTAAACATAATAGTTTTAATAACTCATTTCTAATAACTAATTTATTTTATCTTTGCTATGATGACAGTATTTTATTAGATATTTGATAATATTTTATTAGATATTTTTAAGACACTTCTGTACAGCTTAAAGTGAAATTTAAAGGCTTAACTGTTAATTAGGTTAACTAGGCAGGTTAGGGCAATTAGGCAAGTTATTGTATAACAATGGTTTGTTCTGTAGATTATCAAAAAATATATAACTTAAAGGGGCTAATAATTTTCACCTTAAAATGGATTTTAAAAATTTAAAAACTACTTTTATTCTAGCCGAAATAAAACAAATAAGACCTTTACATAAGAATAAATATTATCAGGCATACTCTGAAAATTTCCATGCTCTGTTAAACATTATTTGGGAAATATTTAAAAAAGAAAAAAAAAGAAAAAATCAAAGGGGGCTAATAATTCTGACGTCAACTATATTGCAGAGAGAAAGTCTAGGTATTTCCAATATGGAGCAGCCCTATGAATAATAAATAAAATAGTATGTGATTTTATATAATACATATATTTATACAGAAAATAAAAAACAAACTATCAGAATTTTAATACAGACAGAAATAAAAGAGAAAAAAGAAACTGAAAGAGAAAAACATTAATATTAAAATATGATAAATTAAAACGGGCAACTGTACATTCATGCAGATGAACAGTCAATTATTTGGATCTTTCTCTCTCTTCTGTTTATTTGTTATAATTTTGGCAGTCTATGGTAGAGTATTTATTTTTTGTTTTGTTTTCTCCAGAGTGATTAAATCAGCTCAAAACATTACAATATTTTTTAAAATTACTAATATGAGTTACGTTTACATTGTTTACGCTATTCCCCCAATATGTCATTTGATGACAAGTTCATAGTCATTATAAACCCTGATAGTTTAATACGATATTTAATGTTTTTTCTCCAATAATGACAGCGCATTATCTTATTACGCAGCTTTTTACCAGATAAGGAAATAAATGGTCATTAGATGTAATATGACTGTGTGTAATGTTGCCAGGGGCAACAGTCTAATATACTTTCACAATAACGTAAAGTATACAATAGCCATAGCCAACCAATCAGAATCAAGCATTTCAGGGAGTCTTTTGTTGTCACATAGCTTAAACAGATTTTAGGGGGTAGTCTAGGTGAAAGACCCTGAATAGACTCTAGTAACAGCTATGGGTCAGAAATATAAAACAATACAGCATGTACGTAAGCACTCACGGTGCAGATGTTGGTGTGTGTAAGCCCTGGACTGGCTTTATCAGACAGGATTAATCATGTCTGCAGAGTTCATAGGTGTGTTTGGGTCTGTTTGTGTCTCTCTTTTTCTCTAGCTCATCCTCTGTGTATGTGTGTGTGTGTGTGTGTGCTCCATAGAGACCCAGGTGCAATATAGCTGATGAAGGGATAGAGATGGATGAATGGACTCTGCCAAGAAGACAAAACCAAAAATTCCTCCTGGCGTAAGTTTAAAATGACTCTGCACACATATAGAAACTGACAGACATTCCTGCTGGTCCAACAAAGAGTCTGTAATGGAAACCAAATGCTACGAAAGCTCCTACCCAATGGTTATGGTTACTTCAAACAGATTATAAAACAGCATAGCATGTAAATACAAACTTGTCTCATTAAGAGCATCTATATTCCCAAAATTCCTCTCCTCGTAGCTAAACATGGATTTTAATTAGGGAGACAAATGCCTTGTTTTTCTTGTGTGTGTCTAGCTTGTAAACCCAGTTCTTCCAGTCCATATTTATAACCATCTGACCACATGAACAATATGCTGTATATAGTTTAGTGTAAAAGGGGAGGATTGTAGCAGAGTGATTAAAGGACTGGATCACCCAAAAAGTTATGTCACTTATATTCTGCTTTTATTTCATGAAACACAATTGGAGAATATTAAAAAACATGTCTTTTTTTTAGAGCTAAGTGATATTTGGAGAGCCTAGAACAACAGCATAAAGCTGGTCCATAAGGCTTTCATGCTGTATTTTAAGGCTTTTTTAATATATTTTTATGATACATTTTAAGACTTTTGAAGTAAGAAAAAGTTGAGCTGGGCTTATAATCCCTGGCTGGAATACCACATGGGATGCTATTGGCAGTGGTGCTATTGAGACCAGCAGAGGGTGCTAAACCTGCAGTCTGTGTGGGTTCTAATTCCCCAGTATAGTGATGGTGACACTATACTGTCAGTGAGCATGTTAAACTTAGGACTCCGACTCTCTGTGGACATATATGGCTTATTGATTCCATCTTTGAGTTGCTGCCTAATGACTGGCTGATTAGATACTTGCATTATCAAGCAGTTGTACAGGTGTACCTAATAATGTGACAGTTGAGTAAACTGAAGTCATTATTAACATAAGCTGATTAGTGCTTTGCTTGTTGAATAAAATAATAAAAAATACAATAAAATAACATGTAAAAAAAATTTAAATTAAAAATAGAGTACAAAGTGTCAAATAAAAAGTTCTGATGAGCTAGATGGAGCTAAAAATCCTTTTTATTTATTAATAATAATCAAAGTCATAAATAATCATAAGTAATAATAATAAAGTTGCTGCAAGAAATTGCTCTTATGGACCTGTTAACTTGGATTTCAAATGTCCCTCATCTAGAAATTTGTCTATATGCTTTCATATGCACCTTGTGAAGTTGGATGTCTTTCCTTTTAAAAGTCTTGCTACAAGATTCAGAAATCAGCAAAAAAATTACACACATATGTATGTATGTATGTATGTATGTATATATATATATATATATATATATATATATATATATATATATATATATATATATATATATATATACACATACATGGTCATTCTTGCGTGTAGCTCCTTTTAAAAGGGAGAGTTCACTGTTCAAAAATGATATGATTAATTCTATAACCTGTTTGAGATTCTTTCTACTGTTGAAAATGTTTTGAAAAATGCTTGTGGCGGGAACCCTTTGACTTTCATTGTATTCTTTTCATACTATGGAAGCTAGCAGCATTCTTCAAAATATCTTATTTTGTGTTTAACAGAAGATAGAAACTCATAAAGGACGTAAAACTATGAGGGTGAATGAATTATGTAATTTTAGTTTTTTGGGTGAACTATCCCTTTAAGTGTGCTGAAATCGAGGAGCGCAGCAATAATTTGGAGTTTATGCTGTCTTCGATTTCAGCACACTTAAAGGGATAGTTCACCCAAAAAAACTTAAAATTACATATTTCATTCTCCCTCATAGTTTTACATCCTTTAAAAGTCTTCTATTAAACACAAAATAAGATATTTTGAAGAATGCTGGTAGTATGGAAATAGCATCCCAATTTGCATACTTCTACTACGCCCTAAAAGTATGTAGTTTTTTGGGAAGGAAAAATATATACTTTTGAGTGTGTAGCAGAAAAGTATGCAAGCTTTGGGACATACAACCTTGTTAACAGATCGTTGTAAGCAACATAGTTACAGTATGAACCACATATTTGATGAATCACAATTTTGTCATATTTACTGTAGTTTTCTACCTCATTTGTTGAAGCAGCAGCAGCAGGTTAATCTGCCATCCAAGAGTCTTTCACGCAGGGAAATCTCCTCAGGTCTTTGGATAATTATGTATTTAGAGGTTGATATCCAAAAACGTCTTTATGTAAGTTCATTATTGTTGTTGCAGATGAAATATAACACACAAAACGCGATTCAAATATTTTCCAGTTGGCTATATATTAATTAACAGTCATACAAACATTATTACAGAAGCCTCTTTACTTGACGATTGGTCTCGTGCGTCTACCATGTTTATAGTTTATTTACACATTTTACCCACATTTGTAGTTCTCATTGAATTCACGTCCAACGCGCAATGTACTTTCAGCAACATCAGCAGTTGGAGTATGGATGGTTCTAGACCTAAAATTGACTGGAAATAACCATCCGGAAACCTTTAGCATACTCTTTTCATAACATACTACGACTTGGGACATACTAATTCTGTTTTTAAATACTATTTAGGGTGGATAGTATGTGAATGGGGACGCAGCAAGTTATAAGAAGAAAACCATTCATTATTTAGATAAAAAAAGAAATTAAATTGTAAGAGTTAATATACGATAGTCAACATTTGAAGTGGATCAAAAATGTTTTTCAAAATTGTCCTAAGACAGGAATCGGTGTTGTTGAACATATTCTATTTTTAAATACTATTTAGGGTGGATAGTAATTGGACAATTCTGATGAATGTTAAATGAATCTTTTGATCCACTTCAAATGTTGACTACTGTATAGGCTATAGCACCTCCTTAAGTTTTACAAAGCCAAATTAATCAGAAACGGGTCTCTGCTTTTTTAAAATCTATTCTGGAGCCGTGACATTCCTCACTTTGCACTTTTATGAAATACATAACAACATAACATAATCCATTTTGAGCTGACTATAAAAGCCAGGAAAAGAACACAACTCAAGCGGAGTCGTTCATTTTTCTTCGGTTATATCAGTCGATCCATCTCTCCTTCAGTTTTTCAGTCTGTCCTGTTCTCTTTGTCTCCCTCCCCTCCTCCTCCTCCTCCATTTGTCTACCTCTCCCAGGCTCCTATGAAAAACAGCCCGTCAATCTTGTTTTCTTTTATTCTGCCCATTCTGTAGTTAATAGGCTCCTATTTTCTGTGCTTAGAAGCTGTGTATTAATGATCCCAGGTAGATTGGGCTGTTTTTCCCCCACAATGCTGAACAAGCTCCCCCCCAAAAAAAGACTGAACAGTGTGTGTGTGGACTGTATTTGTGCGTGTGCAAAAGAGAGACTGAATGGATGTGTTGACTCTCTACAGATAGCCAGTAAAAGACAAGGAAATTGGCCCAAATGGGGTATGGGTAATTTCACATCTGCTGTGTTCAATCAACCTCTATCTGGCTTTTGTGCAGGCCAGCTCTTCACAAACAGGCAGGTGTGTGTTAGCATGCACGTTTTTGACTGTGTGTGTTTGAGAGAAAAGGAGAGATTGCTAAGCACTAGACAGTGTGTCATACTGGAAAACAAAGCTCTTAGTGATTTAGTTTATATTTGGACAACACAGTCTATCCAAGGCACATTCACATTGTGTCTAGGTTGACGACGTAAGCTGAGTTTGAACATTTAGTCTTTTGCGATTTGAAAATGTGTGAGAAGAATTGATTTTGTGCCCTTAGGGTGGATTGTTTTGTGAAAGGATGCACAACATGAAGCCTAGGATAAGATAACTGGACTTGCAAGATGGATTTTTGTGAATTGAAAAAAGAATTGCAGAACAAGCATTTATTATTTTCTCTGAAGATCCCACACTTGGTTGCTTTGAATCATAAAATTTCAATGAATACTTTGCCAAAAGAACTAATGCTTCTGTTCAACAAGGGTAAATTAAATAAATTAGAGCTGGGCGATGACAAAATCTCGTAATTCAATGTAAATCATCTCATATACTGATAACGACGATATATATCACGATATGGTACCTTTTTCTGTAAATTCAATTTATTAATTCATTCCTTTTCCTTCAGCTTAGTCCCTGATTTATCAGGGGTCGCCACTACTTAAAGGGCCATGAAACCCCCCTGTTTCAGCAGGGTGTTTTCACCTGACACAAAAGTCAGAAAAGTGGGTGTGTCTAGCTCTGTTTAGGCGGGAGTGTTTTGGGAGGGAAAGACGGAAGGATTTGAATAAAAATAGGAGTTTTCATTTGGGCACGTGCTGATTTTCAAAAACAAACACAGGCGCAGGGGAGGAAGACAGTGACTGTGTTTAATGACCGTGAAATGTTTGTTACCGCATGTCGTATGAGAGGAAAAAACCTCTGCATTTCTCGGTAACTCAGATGCACTCGGTAGGACAGAAAGCCGTGTGTGTGTAGACTATCCTGTCACAAAATGCGATGAAAATTAAACACGCCGGTCGGTAATAGTTTGCTTGCAGTCTTCACGTTTACACTCAGAGAGCAGCGTTTACAGCAGATCTTTCAGTCCATATTATTGTAGTGATATTAACGTAAACTAAGTAACTTAGAAATCATTCTGACTAAGGTTTGTCTTTAAACACTGAAAGAGTATTGCTGACCATACTGAATGAACAAAGAAAGGGCACTGATCGCACACACTTACCAAATCTGTAGAGACAGGACAATCAACACCAACTAGAGCTGCGTCTTTTTTAAAAGGAGACGAGCAGCAAATCTGGATTTCACAATTTTCAGATGTGAAAAGCTCAGGAGTAAAAACACTGATCCATACGTGAGTCCAGCTGCGCTCTCATAGAGGGAAAATGAAAACAAAACCTTCACTGCAGCACATTATAAAAGCATAACTGACGACCCGTATCTCCAAACAATTCTTATTCTTTTCCCACTTCTTTCTGCACCAACTTGTTGTTTCTCTGCCATCTGAACACTGTTTCAAGTACAAACAGTCTTTGAAGCTAGCATACAAATTAAGGAAGTTGCACCGCATACACAATAGAGCGCCATTTTGCGCTCTTGAGCCATTTTGAGCAGTTTTTCTTGCAGAATAGTGTCCAGGTCACTATGTAAATGTTTTCTTACTCTCTCTTCCAAAACACCCCAAAGTGGCTTGATAATATTTAGATCGGGTGACTGTGCAGGCCATGAGATGTTCAACTTGACTCATGTTCATCAAGTCTTCAAGTCATCAAATCATGTTCATCACCAGTCTTGCTGTGTGTATTGGTGCATTGTCATCCTGATACACATCACCACTGTCAGGATGCAATGTTCAAGTCATTGGGTGCACGTGGTACTCCAGAATGGTAGTATTGGGCCTGGGGAATGCCATGATATTGCAGCCCAAACCATCACTGATCCACCTTCATTCTTTACTATGGGCATGCAGAAGTCTGGGTGGTATGCTTCTTTTTAGGCCACAACTCTTCCTGATACGGGAAAGCCAGTGTAGGTGGATTCATAAGAGAAGAATACATATTGTCCACAACCCAAGATTTTCGCTGTTCCCACCCTTAAAATGGATATTTGGCATTGCCACGAGTGGCTAAAGGTTTGGTTATAGCAGCCCTGTCCTGTATATTAACCCTGTGGAGCTCCTGATGAAGTTTTGATGGAAACAGGAGAGAGTATAACCTTAACTCTATCCTCACTCTAACTACAATATTAGTTTGCTTGCCTGATCTCTTCCTCTCCAATTGTGTGTTTTGGGTCCATTATGTTTCTTTGATGCCATTCCTCTATCCTGCAGTAGCTTATATTTGCTTTGACTAACTTTGCATTTATGGATTGAGAGTGCTGTCGTTTATATCACAGGGAGAGACTGGGGAATCTGTGATAATGTATTATAATAACTTTTTGTGTCTGCTGCAGTCAGTCTAGTGTGTGTGTATGTATGTGCGCGCCTGCTGGGACCCGTGCATGTAAGGTGGGTGTAGGGAAAGTGGGTTTGCTCTGGCGGGAAATGGCTATTTATGTAGCTGCAAATGGAGTGACACACACACACGCTTTTTCTCTGTCTCACACACATAACGCACACTGCCCTGCAGGCATAGGTAACCTTCACTAGCCGATGTAAGCCACAGAAAGGACAGCAAAGTGATGAGAAATAAGTGGCATGGGGAACAGAAGGTGTGCTGAAAAGATGGAGGTATAGAAAAAAAATTACAATTTTTAACCACCGTCAAGAGAAAACGGAGAAAAGTGGTTGTTTTTGGAGAAACAAGTTGAAATAGTGGCCGCATTTGCATTAGACAAGTAGCCCACTGTTTCTCCTTCACCCCACCTCTGCTGCTCTGCTACTGGCCCTCGTCTCCACACCTCCACAAAAGCCAACGCCATCCAACTTCTGCTTCCACATTCAAAGCAGCCAAGAAAAACTGTATGCTTCTCTATTAAAGTGATGGGGGAAAGGGCATGGCTGCATCAATTTTGGTTTATCTTAACTTATTTGTGATTTACCGTTTCTCAAACTTGACTTGTTTTCGTACAAGTCCCCAAAACACATTCCAGCAACAAAATATTGGTATATTTATTGAATAGCATACATTTAAACTGTATACATTTTTTTGTAATTAATTTATTAAGTTTTTTAAAGTATACTTTTGTTCAGCAATATTTGATTCAGAGCAACTGTTTAATGTTCTAATGCATTTTAATATTGCTGGCAAAATTATTAATTGCGGTTAATTTTATAATTTTTATATACAGTTGAAGTCAGAATTATTAGCCCCTGTAAATTTTTCCCCAGTTAACTAAAAGAAGATTTTTTTCAATACATTTCTAATCATGATAGTTTAATAATTCATTTCTAATAATTGATTTAATTTATCTGTTCCATAATGACAGTAATTAATATTTGACTAGATATTTTTCAAGACACTTCTATACAGCTTAAAGTGACATTTAAAGGTTTAACTAGGTTAATTAAGTTAACTAGGAAGGTTAGGGTAATTAAGCAAGTTATTGTATGAAGATTTGTTTTGTTTTGTAGACTATCGAAACAAAATATAGCTTAAAGGGGCTAATAATATTGACCTTAAAATGGTGTTTAAAAAATTTAAAACTGCTTTTATTCTAGCAGAAATAAAACAAATAAGACTTTCCCCAGAAGAACAAAAATATTTTCAGACATACTGTGAACATTTCCTCGCTCTGTTAAACATCATTTGGGAAATATAAAAAATAAATAAATTTAAAAAAAATAATGAAAAGGGGGGCTAATAATTCTGACATCAACTGTAAATTCACATTTATTTGTATTTATACTGTATATGTAAAAATGTGCTTCGTAGACATTATATAAAATTTATATTATGAGTCGATTGAAAGTAAAAACATTTTTTTTTTCAATTTTAATTCATTCATTCAACAGTATAACTTTAATATATTAGGATTATTTAATGAATGGAAAGAAAATATAACAATTTCTCCAAAAATAAATAAAAAAGAAAAAAAAAGAGAAAAACATGTTTCTGTGTTGTATTTATGTAGCTTTTTTCAATTTATTTGCACTTAAGATTTGCATTATGGACATTTATTTCTGGTAAGAACATTCTAAAATTTTAATCTACAGTTCAACAAAGTGACTTTTATTGACTATTCTTTTTGAATTTTAAAACAGTACAATTGTATAAGAAATAATAAAGGGAGAAAAAAGTTCTCCCAGACACTAGAATTGTTAGTTTTAAACTAAAAATGTCAAATTCAAGTCATTCTCGAAAATAATAAATTTACAAAATATTGTTTATATTTTCACAACACAAGTCACATTTACAAAATCCAATTTGTAAGTTTAAAACACGATTTGTAAATACAATTCAGAATTTCAAAACACGATACAAAAATACACAAATCCAGTTCATAAATTCAAAACATGATTCATAAGTGCAGAAATCCAGTTCTAAATTCGAAACGTGATTCATAAATACACAAATCCTGTCCGTAAGTTCAAAACACCATCATAAATACACAAATCTAGTTTGTAAGTTCAAAGCACGATTCAAAAACACACACACCCAGTTCATTTGGTTAAAATATTGGGGAATAAATGCGTGTTGTATTTATGAATTGTTTTGAATTTACAATTTAACCTTGGTAAATGTGAGTTGTGGTGTGCATGTATGAATCTTATTTTGTAAATATATTATTTTTGAGACTGATGTGTCTTCTGTTTAGTCATTTTAAAGGTGTAATTACACTGAAAACTGAACACAAAATTTAAACATTAATATTTTTTTAACGTATATAATTTTTTTGTAATGACACAATGTAAATACATTATCTGAATACAGCTTCTGAGGTCAAAATGTAATCCACGGTTTCTGTCGTTGTAGATTTTGTTTGTTTACATTTAAACGTTTGGTGCCTGAAAGATCTTGCTCCAGCTCCGTTTTAGCAGAGTTGTAAGGAAGCCGCTCGTGTCAACAAACTGTTAGCGTCAATGAGCCTCCGCTGCTTTTCAATCAGCTGAGCGCTGGAGGATTACAGCTTTTCTAGGGCGTTTAGATTGAAAATGAAAAATGCACTGAATGAGAGACAGGATTAAGGGATGAAATTAGGTTTGGATGACTAGTTTCTAGGTGCACGTTAGTATTGCGTCTAGTGCAGTGCTGTTATAATTGAAAATGATACTGTATGCTAAATGTGCAAAGTAGTGTTGGCAAATTGACATCAGATCTTTGGCAGCACAATCAGCATTAAATCTGTTTCAGGTGGATCAGGGCGGTTTACGGTTTAATGGCTAGTTTGGGTAATGACAGACCCTCAGATTGGCATACTTCCTAATGAGTTGGCAATCAGGGGGCCCTGGTATATTTTTTCCCAGGATTTTCCGGCCATGAGGAGTAACTAAGGTGATTGGAGCAATAGGAAAGGAAGTGGTTTTCCCTGGTCCGCTGATCGTATCAAGCCCAAGTTAAGACTCGGCTCAATTCCTAACAATGCTCTGGTAGACTACATGCAATAGTTTTTAAAGAACCCCTATTTTGCATTATAAAATGTCATATTTTGGTTTTGGCGGTGTCCAACAACAGGCTGGTATGCATGCCAAAAAAACACACTTTCATTGTCTTATAACATGCATTTACAACTTATAACACACAATTACACACATATTTTGCAAACTACACAAAACGAGGCAACAATTTTAAATACACTTATATGTTATGATTTGGAGGAAGAAGAAACTAGTCCATATGAACTGTAACAGTTACTGACAAAGGCACTGTCAAAGTCGGACAAAATCCCACACATAATAATCTCTGCTGCTCCTTTAATAGCTAACGCTGCATTGCAGTGTAGGTTATTATGTCAAAAATCAGAAAAAGGAACAAACACAGCACACGGTTGGCTATACTGTGGTATTTTTGTGAAATCGATCTTAAGCCAATAAAATTCCAGCAGCCGGATTTTCAACACTATTTTTTAATTTGACTTTGAGTCGACTATTTTGTTAAAGAATCCTTTTAAACATGGAGTACTTTCGGATTTAAACCTCAGCGGGATGTTTTCATGCACCTAGTGTTGTGTAACACTGCATGGAAGCTCATTTTCAAAAACCCATAATAGGGGATCTTTAAAGGGCCATGAAACCCCCTCGTTTCAGCAGGGTGTTTTCACACCTTTACTTTGGAAAGAGTCAGAAAAGTGGGCGTGTCCAGCTCTGTTTAGGGGGGAGTGTCGGAGGAAGAAAAGCGGTTTGGTATGGGAGTGTCTATTTGGGCGCGCTGAATTTCAGAGTCAAAACACACACCCACAGCGGACAATGTGACTGTGTTTACATGGACATCTGTAGTCCAATTATTTGCCAAATTATTAAATGGTGGACTTTAACTGCAGTTTGGCTCTTTCATTCAGGGAATTCATTAATGCCCCTCCCGACAAACGTGATATTTGATTCGAGGAACTGCTCTAAGCGTGTATTTTTCTTGCAATGTTTGATACCGCACGGCGAATGAGAGAAAAAAAAACTCAGCATTTCCCGGAAACTTAGATACACACGGCAGGTAGCGTCAGAAAGCCGCATGTGTAAAATACGAACTGAATAAACAAAGAGCGCTGGTCGCTCACTTACCAAATCTGTAGAGACAGGACAATCACCAGCAACTAGAGCCGCGTCTTTATTTAGAGGAGAATACAAGCGAATCTGGATCTCAGCGTTTGCAGATGAGAACAGCTCTCAGGTAAACAATAATCCTCCTTAGACACGTAAGTTATTGTTGTCGCGCGTCGCGTACACTGTTAATCCATGCGTGAGTCTGCGCTCTCACAGAGAGAAAATGAAAACGAAACTTAACTGCAGCAAACTATAAAAGCAACACTTCACGCTTGTTTTGCCAACACAACGTGGCGTCTATGCCGTCTACACTGTGACAGTAATGATTATTAATGAAGTTGCACAATAGAGCGCGCTGATTGGTTTGAACCAAGCCTTACTCATGCATTAATGCAACACACTGTAAGACGTAATAAGACTCACTCTGGCACAGACGCCCAGTCTGCACGCTGGAATACAACGCTATTATGTCATGGCCGTGACGCAGCTTCAAAAATTCGTTTCAAACAGGAAGTACGAATTTGTTAAAATAACTCAAAAACAACCAATTTACACTTTTTAGTGAAATCTAGGTGTCCTAATAGTGTTTTTAGCAGTGTGGGACACATATATGACTGTCAACAGCTCAAAAAATGTGTTTTGGTGTTTCGTGACCCTTTAACAGAGTTTATATATGAAGAGGATGTTTCAAGTGAGTATTGATTGTTGCATTAGATTATCATGACAATCTTGTCCATGGTTTCTATTTGCTTGAGCGGGTATACTGTGAAAATGGACAAGTCACATCAATTAAACGATCAAGCTAAAATTTGCATAACTTAAAATATGAAGTTGAAACATGATTAAGTAATTCAAATAAAGTTCATGTAAAAAAAAAAACATATGACATTTTTTGGGTACTTTGTAAAAAAGTGATTAGTTCAGAAATGTGAGTAAACCTGTTGCCTTAACCATCATGTTCAGTGTATCTTTACAGTGCAATGCATTCTGGGAAATTGGGACACAATGTACATTGCATCATGTATCATTGATGTACATATGCTTCTTATATTTATATATAAATATAAGAAGCTGTATAGAAGTGTCATGGAAATATCTAGTCAAATATTATTTACTGTCATCATGGCAAAGATCAAATAAATCTGTAATTAGAAATGAGTTATTAGAAATTGGGGTAAAAATAAACGTGGGCGTATAATTCAGGGGGCTAATAATTTTGACTTCAACTGTGTGTGTGTGTGTGTGTGTATATTTATTTATTTATTTATGAATATTACACAATTGCTATTTTGAGCATTTATTTAGGCAGCTACACGTTACGTCTGTTTTATTCTAAGCGTTTTTTTTTTTTTTTTAAGTTATTACTATAAAACAGTCAGCGTTTTCCCTGGTGATTTGCATTGGCTTACATTGTGTGCTCCAGAATGTGTCTGCAAACATAACAAAATGCAACTCGCCATGACGTATACTCCCATCCTCTATAATAACAAACTATAATTTGGTCACGACCTGTTTGGGTCTGCTTCAGCTGTGAGTGTCCTGGAAAATAACTGCACACCATTGATTAACCAATCAGAATCAAGCATTCAGGATCTCTGTATAACCAAGGCTTGAGAAAGATGCATATATTTTCAGTGATGCATAAATGAGTGGTTGTGGTCTGCAAGTTCTATGTAAACCGTGTGTACATTTGTGTGCGTGTCAGTATGAGTTGTGTTGATGTGCTGTGGGGTTGAGATGTGCTTTTGTGTAGGTGGATTAGGTAAAGCCACTCTGCGGCGCCTCTCCAGACCTGAAGTCAAGGACTCTTATCGTTTGAGTATCTCAGAACAGGCACATCATCCCTGGGTGACATTCAGCTCTACTCTGGGTCATATCAAGAGCCTCTCCATCGTCATATTTTTCAGAAACTTCCCTCATAATCACCCTAAAGAGGTCTTATGAATTCACACTGCATGCTTTTAGCCTCGGTTTTCAGTCGCTGACAGGTTTTGAAAAAGAAATGCCTAAAATCAAAAGCAAATTGGTGCTTGTTAACGTGAGTGACAGTCACACAGTGGGAGTGGTTAAAGACCCAATCACAGGAGAATCGGTCTGACAATTCGAATGCTGACTGAACAACACATCGGCGATGGCCTACTGTACAGCCAATGAGAGAGCTAGATATAAGACAGCAGGGAGTACAGAGAGGAGAAAAACCACAATCTCAGAATGAATGAGCTTTACAATACAAATACAGAATACAATACAAAAACATTTGCTTGACCACCAGAGACCAAGAATAGCAAAACCAGTCATTTTTGACCTTGCGAGAATATGTTTTGGTCCCCATGAGGAGAACAGCTCATGTATCACACAGAATAAAATATTTAAGACATTTAAAATGCAGATTGTTTACTGTGAGAGTTGGGAAAGAGGAGAGAAATACAATTTGATTACAGATGTTCTGTTGTCAAAAACATCTGAACAATGAATCCAAGTTCAGTCAACTTAAAATGTTGTGTTGATTGTCATTTCAAGTCGTACTTACTAATAAAACTTATTACATACACGTGTCTTGTTAACTCAAACATGATGCAACTACTGTATAAAAAAAGAAGACCATATTCATACACTTGCATGATTATATTTGGGAATCATGCAGAGTAAGTGTTAGTTTTTTCCATTCCATCCTAATTTTTAAAGAAAGGATCTACTCTTCACCAGATTGATAGCCCTACAAATATCAACATAACAGAATCCTATTTCACCCAATAACTGTCCTCTAAAGTTTACTTCCTAATCTGGGGCGTCATGGTGGTGCAGTGGGTAGCACCATCGCCTTATAGCAAGAAGGTTGCTGGTTTGAGCCTTGGGTAAGCTATATTGTCCGTAGTGTATAAGTGTTTCCCAGTGATTGATTGCAGCTGGAAGGGCATCCGCTGCGTAAAACAGATGCTGGATAAGTTGGCGGTTCATTCCACTGTGGCAACCACTGATAAATAAAGGGACTAAGCCAAAAAGAAAATGAATGAATGAATAAATAAATACTAATCGTGATAAACCAGGGCTTAATTTGTGCCGATCTCCCTCCTCCCTCCCATCCGCTGTTTACTTTTACTTCCTTCCGCGACACCCCTATACCCTACTCAATTAAATGAACCCTCTTCATAATAATTTACATAAACATTACAAATATTGCAAAAAGGATTGTAAAATATAATTAGTATCACTCAAACCATACACAAAATAGAGGGGGACGCACTTACTGTATATGGTGGACAGTGAAAATAATGTCATCCAGTGGTGATATTTGGTGCTGCATCCAAACAAATTAATTTTGAGATATCAACTTTAAATTTGGAATATAATTGTTTTTTTTTATTAAGCTCTGATTTACTCAATTTTATACTATAATAGGTTTTGCCGGCTGATGTCATGAGGAAACTTAACTTACGTTTTGTCACTTTAGTCGCTAATTTGAGTTCAGTCGTACGAGTTCAGTCATACAAAAATACACGATTTTAAAAAGGAGGCATGACACCCAACTCTACCCCTAAACCTAATAATCGTTGGGGGAGGGGCAAATCATTGTAATATTTTGAATGAGATTGTACGAATTCATATAAATTAGCCACTAAAGCAAACCGTTACGAATTGCTGTGAGATTGTGTGGAAAAAGCGTTATATAATAAAACATAATTTTACTGTTTTATTTTTATAAATTTAAAGGCACACAACTATTGTTTAATGTGAACTTTTTTAACTTTACTTCAACTAAAATCTGACAAGTCTTTAGTTGACTTTTAACAAGTTTTTAATTCCCTTTACACACATTTGATCACCTTTTAATTGATATTTTTTTGTCAAACATGAATATATTGTAAGTAAACCTAAAACTGCTGTGAAAAGTATGTTATTTATATCGATATATCTTTATAAGTAATGGCCGTTAAGTCAACAATTTTATTCAGCACTGTAAATCTACAGTATATAAATTATAGGTGGGCATAGATAATTTTTTTTATTAATCTGTTATTTAATCTAGATTAAAATTAATCAATTAATAAATTAATTAGGGCATTAGATCAGGGGCTCATCTCCTTTTTCCAAAAGTGCATCACAAACTGCTTGAGAAACTGTTCTATGATAATTGGTGATGAAAATAAATTATATTCGAGAAGATGTCCTTGTGTTTACTAACCGTTTGTACAGTTAAACATGCATTTTGTTTTCTGTAGACCTACTTAAGCCCGAAACAGCGATTTTTATTATTTTTTGTATTATTTTATTTTATTATTTTTAAAATTTATTTATTTTATTTTTTTATTATAATTTTTTTTAGTTAGTTATTTTTTTTTTATCACTTTAATCCGACTAAAGTCATAACCAAACTAAACAAAAATGGGATTAAGAAATGGAGTATGCATATATTATAGATATTATTGAAGTAAACTATTGCAGTCATGTAGGACTTTTCACCATATTTTCCCACAAGATCGCATACACACACACAAACACAACGCAAAATGCGAAAGTTTTTTTCTTTCCATTCGTTGTGCATTGTTAAATTCCATAACACTCCTACCAGTTCTTACTCTTTATTTGTGAGGTATACATCCGCGCTAAAATGTCAAGGTGAAAGTCATCATAGCTTGCATAGAATAGACCCAGATCCCAACCCAATTTTTTTTTATTGTCCCATAAGAGTCACGTTAACACAGATAACGACCCACCACTAGTATAGATACATCTTGTTGTTTACTAATGGAGTTTTTGTTTTTGGATATTTTGATTACATTGTTATTAATAACAAAAATTCAAATAAACCCTTTGGAATTTGTGCTGAATTACCGAGTAGTCTAATTTAAAATGCTGAAGGACTTAAGTGATAACAGAGGATCATTAGGATGGGGAATGGGTGACCTTTGTTCAATTAGTGACCTGACTTATAAATTGATTCAGAAATAATATAGTGTGTTTTAGGGAATAAAAATCGCCTGAGAAAGTGTGCATAGCAATTACACTACATTGCATTGTGTAGAAAAGCTGCTGGGGTTATCACAATACCAATGCATTCTCATACGGTTTTGACATGCATTGCACCTTGTATATCTTGCCGATCAAAAAAATAATGATGTGATTTTGAAAGCCATAAGCGCTGCTATAATCGGGCTTGTATATTCATTCATGAGACGTTCAGCGGGGTGTGAAGGTGACCAGGGTCTTTCGATTACACTCTGTACACCTTAATGGTTTATTGATTAAATACAAAATAATTAAGAGGCACACAGTGGGTGAAATGAATGGACTGGAGTCTGTTGGGCTGGAGGACAGCTCACCAGAACAAATTACAAGCCAAATGCTCTTCATCTACTTCATTAACAAGAGTCAGATTTGATTCAAGTCTTTACTGCCTGCAGTCTTTCACAGAAGGGAAATGCGTCCCAGAAGGGTACAGTTTCAAAGTTAGATGTACATGGGTTTATATGGAGCCACATCAGTCTCAAAAATAATGCATTCACAATATAAATTCATACGTGCACAGCACAACTCGCATTCACAAAATCCAATTTGTAAATTTAAAGCAAAATTCATAAATACAACACACACAGTTTGTAAATTCACAAATAAATATTTTTGCAAAATACTTTAAAATTAGATTTGTGTGGATTTGAATTCGTGTTTTGAATTTACGTATTGGGTTTGTGTATTTTTTAAGTGGTGTTTTGAGTTTGCAAATTGGATTTGTGTATTTACAAATAGTTTTGAACTTGCTAATTAGATTTGTATGTTTGTGTTTCGTGTTTTGAATTTACGAATTGGATTTGTGAATTTCTGGATTGGATTTTAAACTTACGATTTTGATTTGTTTATAAATTGTTTTGAAATTACTAATTAGATTTGTGTGTTTTGTGAATCGTGTTTTGAATTTACGAATTGAATTTGTGTTTACAAATTGTTTTAAACTTGTGAATTAGATTGGTGTTTATGAATTATTTTGAACTTACGAATTAAATTTGTGTATTTTTGAATCATGTTTTGAATTTACAAATTAGAATTTCTGAATAGTTTTGAGTTTACAGTTTTGATTTGTGTATTTATGAATCGCGTTTTGTACTTGTGTATTGGATTTGTGTATTTAAATCATGTTTTGAGTTTTCAAATTAGATTTTCTGCGTTTACATATTGTTTTGAGCTTGCGAATTAGATTTGTGCATTTACAAATCGTGTTTTGAACTTGCAAATTGGATTTATGTTATTTTAAATAGTGTGTTGAATTTACGAATTGGATTTGTGTGTTTTTGAATCGTGTTTAGAGTTTACTAATTGGATTTGTGTGTTTACAAATTGTTTTGAACTTGCGAATAAGATTTATGCATTTACGAATCGTGTTTTGAACTTACGAGTTTGATTGTTTTACAAATTTGTGTCTTTTATAAATCGTGTTTTGAACTTATGAATTAGATATGTATTTTTGAATCGTGTTTTGAATTTACAAATTAGATACGTCTATTTCGAATAGTTTTGACTACGGTTTTGATTTGTGTATTTATGAATCGCATTTTGTACTTACGAATTGGATATGTGTATTTAAATCATGTTTTGAGCTTACAAATTGGATTTGTGTGTTTACAAATTGTTTTGAACTTGCAAATTCGATTTGTGCATTTACGAATCGTGTTTTGAACTTACAAATTGGATTTGTGTTGTTTTGAATCGTGTGTAATTTACAAATTGGATTTGTGTATTCATCAATCCTATTTTGAACTTAAGAATTGCAGTTTGTAAATGTACATGTTGTGGATGTATGAATATTTTGTAAATGTATTATTTTTGAGACTGATCTGGCTCCATAGTTTATGCTTATGTTCATAAACCAACATATGCAACATTTGTAGAGGAATTAAATCTTTGAGAGTCATTGAGGTCAAAATGAGTTAGCTTCATGTCCATAACTGCATCTGCTTCTAGTTTTCCAGCACTTTATGTACAATTACTGTTAAAGCAGGTTGAAGATTAGGATTTGTGATAGATTTTTTTTTTTATAATTTAATAAAGTGATAACTATAATTAATATATAGAAATAATTAAGCAGCTTTATAGTGAATGTTAACTTATATCGATTGAACAAATTTGTGATGTATCCACATGTGTGTGATGTATCTGTTGTGTCTCATGTCTTTTGAAGTGTTTAACACCTAAACACTGCATTTAAAAAAAATGTAAAACTTTTTTTTGGTGTCATGTAAAGTTTAAAGATCTTCAACTTTCACAAGTACTGCTGCTCACCACTGTCAGTTTTAAAAGCTGTGGAACAATTAGAAGAGCTCAGAAGTGGGGTAACTGTTGCAGCCTCTGTTTATAGTAAGTTGGCACGCCAACTGTTTTATTTACAGTTAATTCATGGAGGACAAACGCTTATTTTGGCTTTATCCAGAATATCCTTATGATGTATCTTATCATAATACTTATCATAATATATTGTTTTCTTATTTCTAATGGGTTTGTTATTGCATCACATTCATAATATCACGTCAAACTTGCACTATGGTGTGCTTTTCATTCCTGGGCGCCACATCTCGTCTTTTAGAAGCAAAGTTCAGTGTGAATGACCCCTTGGCAGTGCATATTACTAGTAAAAATAAGGTTTTGATAGATTTATGAAACAAAATTTACATCTTTACTCAACATTCTACTTTTGGCATGAAATAAATCTATAATTTTGACTCACACAATGTATTTTTGGTTATTGCCACACTTTTATTCACTCTTAAGTGGACTATTAGTAGAGTGATATAGTGATCCTTTGTCCCTGGATGAATCAGCCATTTTGAATGAATGACTTGAATGAGTTACTTTCTCACTCAGTTTTGCTTATTTCATTTTTATCAGGGGTTGCGACAGCAAAATGAACCACCAAATACTCTGGCACATATTTCTTAATGATATATTGGCCAGTAATAATGGAGGTACTTTTCCTGTATGTAATTTTTTAGAGACACTCGCCCTTAAAGCTCAAAAGCAAAACAGATTTGTAGCACAGTCACTTCCTGCCAAAAGGGGCTGATTTTTATCATATGTGTTACCAGAGGCAAGTCTTTGTAGTGGTTCGCAAAGTGGAAAATGAGAGGGTCTCTAATGCGTGTGTAATTAGGGCACGATTAGGAAGCGTTAGCTGTGGTTCTGTTATTTTTGTGTGCAGTTGGAGTGCAGACTGTCTTTTTTTGTTTAAGGCTAGCCGCTACAGCAAAAACTTGTTTTTCTCCTTATGCACTGGTCAGTTTTGATTTGGGGCTGTTTTTCTACCATAACATGTCTTTTAGACTGGTAGGAGGGGGGAAGTCGTTCTTTTAGTTCCAGTACAGGTCATTATAGGCCTTTTATAGGCTCATTCTTTGTCATGCAGAAATCTCCACTTCAGAAGGCCTTAAATGAAATTTCTGTTTTATTTCTATATTTATATTCTAAATGTTTTCACAAAGTGGATGGTTGATATACGACACCCTCCCTGCACACGTAAAGCTTAGTTTCAGCTTTGTAAATGCCAGTTTTAATATAAACGTGTGTGTGTATATATTACATTTCTGTCTATATTTAAAGACAAAATTATTTCTTTTAATCCACAGTGGTTAAAGTATGCCAGACCTACATTTCACTGCTTGGTGTATATTGTATAACTTGCATGTGACAAATAAAATCATGTTACTAAAAAAAATATGGTGATTGCTGTTTTTTATTTATGGTGAGATGAAGAGATTTCCACAACCCCCTTTGTTAATTAATAAAGGGTTTTAAACCAACCATTTCATCTGTTCCGAATAATAATAAATACATCTAGAAACAGTTAATGTCCTGGAAACAAAATTACCAGTTCACTCTCAAAAATAAAGATACATAAAGAAATAAAGATCTGGGAGCAGTTGCACTAGCAGTGCGCAAGTTAAAATGTAGCCTTGTTATGACTTAGGGACAGTAAGTTACAACTTACACACTACTAAATATTTTTATGTTGCTTCACTGAATTTAGTTTAAACACAACGCTAAGTTCCAACTAAATATGTACGATAGATATATTGCCATTCAGTTCAACTACACATGACTTTTGAGAGAGCTTCCGACCTTCCAATTGCAGCTTGCTTTAAGAACATGTGGTGCAACTGAAAAAAAAAAGCTAATTTACTTACAAAATTATTTAAGCCCCTAGTATGGACTTTACGCTTCAGTTTATGAAAGAACTTACAAACTATGGAGTCAGATCAATCTCAAAAATAATACATTTACAAAATATTATTCATACATCCACAACACAGGAAACATTTACAAAATCCAATTTGTAAGTTCTAAACATGATTCATAAATATACAAATCCAATTCATAAATTCACAATTACACAATTTGTAAATTCAAAAGTCAATTTGTACATTTAAAACACAATTCATAAATATGGACGAGCCCCCAATTTCATGTTACGCACCGTCTAGGAATGGTGCACAACATGAAAGACAAGACGACCAAAATGAATTCAAAGATTTATTGGGGTTTGAATTCGGGAGCTGACAAGGCCAAAATAACAAACAAAAATTCCTTTATATTAAAACTCTAACTTACCTGATCAAAAATAAAAGAAAAAAAGTACAAATTCACTACCTTAACTACCTAACACAAAAACAGAGGCCAAAAGGCTTTACAAAGAAAATGGCGTCAAACTCCTTACTATCCCAATATATACACTATTTACAATCTATTTACAAAAACAGGCAACCATATTTGAAGGACAATCCAAAATCAATGTCAGCAGGCAACAAAGGTCAAACAAGCCGGTGGAACAAAGTATCATAAACAAAACAAACACTAAAACAAACAGTACTTACAAATCTCAATATAATCTCAGAAGTCAAACAAAACAAACAGTACTCACAAATCTCAATATTCCCAGTCCTAACACATCCAAAAACTCTGCTCTATACCACATTCAAACATTTCAACAAACACAAGCAAGTGACCAAAAACAAGATGGCTGCCAAGGAAGTGGTGTCATGGCTTTTTAAAAGACTGTAGGCCAATCAGGATCAAGCAAGCTGGAAGTGGCCAATTGGATGTGTTCTAAGCAAAACAGGAACAAGAAAAAAAAAAAACAGATGAGACAAGACAAACATAGGATTGTAACACACCCATCCAATTTATTCGGTGGAATATTTGAATTTACAAATTGTGTGTTGTATTTATGAATTGTGCTTTAAATTTACAAACTAGTTTTTGTAAATGTGAATTTTGTAAATGTGTTATTTTTGAGACTGATTTGGCTCTATAACGAACAGCTGGTGCAACCCGACCCTGGCATGGGATATTTTCAAAAGATACACTTTTGTACCTTACATGTGCACATTGGTACCCTTTAGGGCAGGGGTCACCAACCCTGTTCCTGGAGAGCTACCTTCCTGCAGATTTTAGTTGCAACCCTGACCAAACACACCTGTTTGTAATTATCAAGTGCTGCTTTAGGTACTATTAATTAGTTCAGGTGTGTTTGATTCGGGTTGGGACTGAATTCTGCAGGAAGGTAGCTCTCCAGGAACAGCGTTGGTGACCCCTGCTTTAGGGTATAGTTTTGTACACTCAAAAAGTGACATTTTTCTGTTCATTCAAACTACTCATTTAAAATAAGCTACAACAACACAATTCCTTTTTTTTTCTTTTTCTTAGTTTTATTGATTTTTTAGGAACATATAACCAGTGGAAACAAAACAAACAAATAAAAAATAATACATATACACATAAATATACATACTGTATGTAAACATACATATATAGGCAAATACATCCATTCCACACATGTATATCTGTATACATGTATAAAAATATCAAGTTAACCTCATCAAAATAAAGAAATAAGTATAAAATGAAATATAATAAAAGATTGCCAAACATATTTTCCCAATGATGCATAATCTCTAAAATTATGTAAATGTTTAATTACAAATAATTATATTGTCGTTGAGGAGAAAGCCAGCCATTTACTCCATTTCTTTTCAAAGGTCTCTAATTGTAATCGAAGTGCATGTGTCGTTTTTTTCCATTTCCTCAACTTCTGCTATAATTTTGAACCAGTCATCCTCAGTTGGTGGCTCTTCTTTATACCATTTCTGGGTTAGCTTTTTTACTGCTTGCCAAAAATATCTTAAATAGATATTTATCTTCCTTTTTAAGATAGGAGTATCTCCTAGAACTTAATTATTTTAAGTTAAATCCACTTTTTAAAAAAAAACTAGTTACCTTTAATTCCTTCATATCGATTGTGTGGAACCCAGAATTTTTACAGTGTACTTTTAAAGTACACATTTGTTCTCATTGGGTATTAATATGTACTTTTAAGGTAAATATGTGGCCCTGTAAGGCACAAAAGTGTATTTTTTGAAAAGGCAACGCAGTGATAAGTTTTGTGTCTTTATTTATGAAAGTGTACAATTTCTTTTGCAGCTTTGTATGCTAATAAGTTTCTTTTGAAATGTTCTGTTAACCAATGAATCAATCAATAAACAATGTCTGTTAATCAGGACCACTTGTTAATCAAGGTTCCTTTTTTAACCAAACCTTTTTTTTCTCCTTTTTATGTTTACTTTTACTACTTTTACTTTTACTTTTTTAGCCGTGTCTCTCCTTAATAACAAGTCCAAATTCTCAAATTTTTTTTTTTGAATTACACTCTACATATATGAAGCAGTGATGACTTCACGATGAAAGGCAATAAATAAACATGTCACAGAGTGAATGGAGATCAGAAAAGAGAAAGATGGAGGGTGAAGGGCTTGAGCGGTTTCATATTGCTTCAGCTCATGAGTGTTTACAAGGACTCTGTGTGTTGGAGCAAACAGCTAGCGGTCTGTGTGCCTGTCCATGTGCTCAAAGCAACCAGTGATCCTTGGCAGAGACTTGAAGTATTTGAGCAAAATGAATCATCTCTCTCTCTCTCTCTCTCTCTCTCTCTCTTTCTCTCTCTCTGAGATATGTAATGGGGGGCATATAGAAAAACACATTGCATCAGTTTGTCCTCTCTTTGATTACACCTCACTGAAGGAGAAGCTGAGGAATGATATATGAGTGAAGGAGAGTGACTGCCAGAAGACTGTGAGGAATGCCAGGGGAGATGCAGATATTCTGTGAGCTCTATATATTATGTGTTTTATTGCTCTTAAAAGCATTTGGAGCCAGCAGTAAAACAATAATCTTATTTACCAGTGTGAGGCGATTTTTGAATATTACTATGATCATCTCCTTTTTCTTTATTTCTCTACATTTCAATATAGATGAACCTAAAATATTATTATAGAGACATGTCACACATTTAATTTTGTTTACTGTCTTATTTTGAAAAATAGTATAAATTCTCTGGTTGTCAGTCCAAACATTTAACTAAATCATTTTCAGCATGTACTTTTAAATGTATTTATTACAGCATGGAATATAATATTTTATGTATTGCATGACAGTATATGGGTCACAAATAAAGAGTTTTCAAGCATTAAAACACAAAAAATGTCCTACAGCTTTAATTTTTTCCTCATAAAATGAAATGTGTCCTGTTTTATGTAATGTAATATAATGACTGTCATAATTTGTTATAGCTACTGACAGAAGAGACAGACGGCGATGATCTTCAGCTTAACAGTAGTTTATGTACCAAAGTATATTCTCAGGAGTATTTGGACCAAGAATCATTAGATGTGTTAAAAGACTCTAAATGTAGGGATAAACACGTAGGTACAAACTTATTATTATAATTTTTAATCTTTAATCTTAATACTTTGTCACTCTCCTACACACCACTGGATTTAACTCATTAAGTTGTAAGGGGATTTTAATAATAAAAAACAGAAGAAGATTTTGTATGATCATTTTTATATACACACACACACAAGTGTATATATATATATATATATATATATATATATATATATATATATATATATATATATATATATATATATATGAAAAATGAAAGGCAAAGGCCTCTTGTTTATGCTTATTTTACCAAAATAAAAAATGATTATGCTTTGATTTTTTTAAAATTATTTTCTTAGGACAGGAAGGTCTGACTTTTTTTTTTTTTACATAAGTCTTGTCACTTAACAGAAATAATGTACAGTATAGAATATAAAGTCATGGTGCAGTGGAAGAAGAATCAATATTCTGCATGACTCCCATGAGCTTGGAGGACTGCATCCATACATCTGTGACTGACTCTATTAACTTATTAATAAAGTCATCTGGAATGGCACAGAAAGTGTTCTTGCAGGACTAACAGAGTTCATCAAGATTCTTTGAATTCATCTTCAATGCCTCCTCCTTCATCTTACCCCAGACATGCTCAATATGGTTCATGCCTGGTGACTGGGCTGGCCAGTTTTGGAACACTTTGACCTTCTTTGCTTTCAGGAACTTTGATGTGGAGGCTGAAGTATGAGAAGGAGCGCTATCCTGATGAAGAATTTGCCCTCTCTTGTGGTTTGTAATGTAATGGGCAGCACAAATGTCAAATATTTGTGTTATATATATTATAATAGTAAATATATTTATATAAATTTTAATAAGTGAAGATTAAGTGTTTTACCTTCAAGTAAATATATTTGTTTGATTGAATGACAATGGATCATTCACATTTTCACAAAAAAAAAAAAAAAACTGAACTATTCAAACTATCTTGCATTTCATTCTATAAATATTTTCTAAAATTTAGTTTGAAGAAGATACCAAAAAGGCTTTTATCATCACCAATATAAACAAAATATAAAAAGCAGAATAAAGATGGAACAGAATACGAACTTACTTTCTCATAACAAGACTAAAGTTTCCAACAACTTTTAAAAACCCACATTCAGATGTGCGAACTTTCCTTTTCATTCCAGCCATTTCGCTGCAAGCTTTTATATCGGGCCAATATGACACCTTGTTCAGCCGCTGAGTGTTGGACTTTAGCTTCTATTGTTTTTGTCTAGTTCTTTCACTTTTTCTTCAATCCATTAAATTTAATCTTTTTACAGTCGCTCAAAAGGCTCCATTCAACTCTAAATTTGAAAGTGCCCACTGTTTGAGCGCATGATGTGCACTTTGCTGCCAGTTACCATGGAAACCAGGTAATTCAAATGGAAACTGTGGATTGGGTTTGAAAGCCAAGACTGATTGGAAGTGTTTTGACTTTGCTGACATTGTGTTTGCATGTGTGTGAGTGTGTATTTTTTTGTTTGTGCTTTATGAGGACACTTAATTGTAAAATGACATGGTTATGACTAGGCCCACATGGAACCTGTACTTTTTAGGCCATCATTGAGTCTATGTAATTACTTGTGTAAATATGTGTAAATTTATATTTACTGTACTCTCTATTTACTATATTTAGTGACATTAAAATGTGCATTTGATTTAATTACAATACAGATTGTAAAGTAATATGTTCTGTCTTTTAGTAGATGTGTTAGATGAGAGACTTGTTTTGTTTACCAAATAAGGGGATCTAATTGGATTTACATTGTAAACATCAAATAAAAGTACAAAATGTTTTAAGAATTTGGTGGGATAACTTGATTGTTTTATGTTCAATCCATTTAAATTTGTCTAAACCAAGTAACTTACGTTCATGTTGTCACAACAAAAATGAATTGTTGTGCCGAACCTTGCATTATTAGTGTAATAATAGTTTTACAGTAATAATACATCTATGAAGAGTCCTCAAAGTGTGCGTGTCTGTGTGTGTATGGCATTCTATTTCATCCTGCTCCACAGGGTGGGACTGTAGTTTTATTTTGGTTGATCAGAGTGTCAGAGTATAGAAAAGGATCAGTGAAGCTCTAAGTGTGTTTACTAGCCTATCCATCAGACAAGTGCTGAAAGCAATCAATGAGCCCACAAACACTAGTTACAATGTTCTCCCTCAGTCCAAGGGTGTCAAAATATCTATCCTGACAAGATGTGCCTGTGGAAAGATCACAAGCCATATATTAAGCATTCACATGGTTTTTGCGTGTAAATTTGAGTTTGCTCATTTGCCAAGTGCTTTAGTGAGAGATGTTTTTCCAACACATTTCTAGACATAACAGTTTTAATAACTATTTTCTAATAACTTGTTTCTTTTGTCTTTGTCATGATTACAGTAGATGATATTTTATATTTATTTTGCAAGATACTATTATTGAGCTTAAAGTGACTTTTAAAGGCTAAAATTAGGTTAACTAGGTAAGGTAGGTTAATTAGGCAAGTCATTAGACAACAGTGGTCTGTTCTGTAGCCAACTAAGGGCAAGAGAGAAATCTTAAGTCTTAGGTCAATATTATTAGACTCTCTCTTGCCAACTGAGGGCAGGATAGAGTCTAATAATATTGACCTAAGATGTTTTTTCCATATAAAAATAGAATACATTCCCCAGCCAGGCATAAAGAAATTAGACTACATTTACCCATCCGTCCATCCATCCATCTGTCCATTCTCTAAATTGACCTATCTGTCTGTCCATCATCTAAAATGACCCATCCATCCACCAATCTTCAAAATTGATCAGTCCATCCAGTCGTTTATTCATCTGTCCTCAATATTGACCCATTCATCCATCTATCTTCTATATTGACCCATCCATCCATCATTCTCAATAATGAACCTTCCATTCATCCATCTATCTTCTATATTGACCCATCCATCCATCATTCTCAATAATGAACCTTCCATTCATCCATCTAGCTGATCATCCGTCCATCCATTTATCCAGCTATTTATCCATCTTTCCATTTGTCCACCATCCTCAATATTGCCCCATCCGTCCAGCCTTAATACTGAGCCATCCATCCATCCCATCCATCCTGCAGTCCATCCATTTATCATCCTCAATATCGATTCATCGTCTGTCCATCAATCATCTATATTGACCAACCCATCCATCCACCGATACAACTGATCATCCTTCCATCCATTAATCCAGCTGCTCATCCATTTATCCATCCGTCCTAATATTGCTCCATCCATTCGCCCGTCCACTATATTGGCCCATCTATTCATCCAGCTGTCCATCCATTTGTCCATCTGTCCTCAATATTGCCCCACCTATCCGCCCAACTACCATCCTCGATATTGACGCATCTATCTATCTAGCTGAATTTCCGTCCATCCATCCATTCATCCAGATATCCATCCATCTTTCTATTTGTCCATCCATCCTCAATATTGCCCCATATATCGTCCATCAATCAAGCCTTAATACTGACCCATCCGTCTTCTATATTGATCCATCCATCCAGCAGTCTATCCATTCATCATCCTTAATATTGACCCATCTCACTGTCCGAAAATACTCTATATTGACCCAACCATCCAGCCAACAATACAACTGATCATCCTTCCTTCTATCCATCCATTCATCCAGCTGCTCATGCATTTATCCATCCATCCTAATATTGCCCTATCCGCCTGTCCACTATATTGACCCATCCATTTATCCAGCTGTCCATCCATTTGTCCATCCGACCTCAATATTGCCCCATCCATCCGCCCAACCACTATCCTTAATACTTACCCTTCCATCCATCCATCCTGCCTCATTACTCATCCATCCATCCATCCTCAATATGGACCCCTCCATCCAGCCGGTTATCCATCTTCTATATTGACCCATCCATCCATCATCCTCAATATTGACCCATCTGTCTGTCCATCAGTCCTCTATATCCATCCATCAGTTCGTCCCTTGTCCTCAATGCCCCATCCGCCCATCCACCCATCCATCATCCTCAATATTGCCTCATTCATCTATCCATCTGTCTGTCCATCCATTCTCTATACTGATCCATCCATCTGTCCATAATGCCCCATCCATCTACCTGTCCATCATCCTCAATATTGCCTCATTCATCCATCCATCCATCCATCCTCAATACTGACCTATCCCTCTATCCGTACATCAGTCCTTAAAATCAACTCATACATCTGTCCATTCATCTGTCTGTCCATCCATCCTCAATATTAACCCATCAGTCCGTCCATCATCCTCAATATTTCATCATCCATCCATCCATCCTCAATACTGACCCATCCATCTGTCTGTCCATCCATTCTCTATACTGATCCATCTATCTGTCCATAATGCCCCATCCATCCACCTGTCCATCATCCTCAATATTGCATCATCCATCCGTCCGTCCATCCATCCATCCATCCATCCATCCATCCATCCATAATACTGACCTATCCATCTATCCGTTCATCAGTCCTTAATATTAACTCATCCATCTGTCCATTCATCTGTCTTTCTATCCATCCTCAATATTGACCCATCCCACTGTCTGTCCATCCATCCTCTATATTGATCTATCCATCCATCCATCCATTTGTCCTTAAAAATGCCCCATCCATCTGTCTGTCCATCCTTAATATTGACTCATCCATCTGTCCATCCATCCTCAATACTGACCCATCTATTTGTTTGTCCATCCGTCCTCTATTGATCCATCCATCCGCCGTCCATCTTCCTCAATATTGCCTCACCTATCCATCCATCCTCAATATTGACTCATCCGTCCATCCATCCTCAATACTGACCCATCCATCTGTCTGTCCATTTGTACTCAATACTGACCCATCCGCTCATCCACCATCCTCAATATTGACCCCTCCATCCGTTTGTCTGTTCACCCCTCAGTTCATCTATTCACCCGTCTGTCTAGCTTATTCTACTATATTTAATCCTAACAGTCAACTAGTACTCTAATGCAGTGTTTCTCAACCCCCTTTATGGAGAACCACCAGCACTGCATGTTTTGGATGTCTCCTTTGTCTGTCACACTCATTACAGGTCTTTTAGTCTCTTTTATTGAGCAGATGAGCTGAACCAAGTGTGTTTGGTTAAGGAGACATGGAAAATGTGTAGAGCTGGTGGTCTTCCAGGAACAAGGTTGAGAAAAGGAAGTTACAAAGTTACTTGTAGTCAACAGAATATCTAAACAGGACCATCAAAATGTCAACAAAGTAATTTTTGAAACTGCTCTGTGTTGATCAGGGTTAGATCTGCAGTCAAGGAAAAATCGTTTTCTTGTGGGTGTCTCAGAAATTTCATGAAAGCCAGATAAGCTCTGATAAAATCAGTTAATTAGACAATCAATAACAATTCCAGAATGCCTTTTTTAAGACTATCCCGCCCACGATATTGAGATTACAAATTAATCATGGTTAGCAGACCTCAACAAAGTGATCAGATGCTGATTAATGGCACCGTTGACATTGTGGTGATTATAGCAGTCGTGACAACTATCATTTTCAGCAGCACATTTTGAAACTGTTGTCAGTGTGGTCATTAAACATGGACACAGCAGGGGAAGCCCTTTGTGTGTGTGTGTGGGATTGTTTGTGTAATCGACACACTCTTAGGCTTATCTTAGTGTCCTTGAGGTGGATGCTTTGAGGAAACCCTGCCATACCAACGCCAGGCATTTTAGGGTGTGTTGACAGGGCTTACATCGAACGCATAGCTTAATTTATGACTGCCAGCCGGTCAGCATTTACAGTATGGGGTGGGAAGTTTGCCGAAGAAAGAACGACCATTCAGCTCAGCTCAGGAGATGTCATTCATAAAGCTAATAGTCCTGTTATATCTTTTGAGCTGATTTAACTTTACAGTTTTATCAATTTAAGTTGAGAAACAATGCACTAGAACATGTGATTGACTTCTAGTGTGTGTCTCATTATTTATTTTTTTATTTTTTTATTTATTTTTTTGTATGTTAAAATAAAAAGGTAATTTTTTGGTTAATTCATTTGGAGTATATTTGTGAAAAAAATGAAGAGTTAAAATTTAGTTTACTTTTATGGAAAAGAATATGTTATTATAAAGTGAAATAGCATAAGCATATGAGACTGAGAAAAAAATTCTTGTTTTAGAAAAAAAAAATCAGACAGCACAGGTGTTTGCATCTAAACTATAGACGATGCCCAACTGCTCAGTAATGCAAATTTCTAACCAATTACATGGCAGCAACTTAATGCATGTAGACATGGTCAAGATGATCTGCTGCAGTTCAAACCGAGCATCAGAATGAGGATGAAAGGGGATTTAGGTGACCTTGAACGTGGCATGATTGTTTGAGTCAGACGGGCTGGTCTGAGTATTTCAGAAACTGCTGATCTACTGGGATTTTCATGCACAACCATCTCTAGGGTTTACATCTTAGGGTTGCAGTTTTGTGGTGGCGCAAATGCCTTGTTAAAGCCAGAGGTCAGAGAAGAATGGCCAGACTGGTTGCAGCTGATAGAAAGGCAACAGTAACTCAAATTAACCACTGGTTACAACCGAGATATGCTGTAGAGCATCTCTAAACACACAACACGTCCAACCTTAAGACATTTGGGCTACAGCAGCAGAAGACCACACCGGATGTCACTCCTGTCAATTAAGAACAGGAAACTGAGGCTACAATTCGCTCAAGCTCACCAAAATGGGACAATAGAAGATTAGAAAAACATTGCCTGGTCCGATGAGTCTCCATTTCTGCTGCAACATTTGGATGGTAGGGATCAGAATTTGGCTTCAACAACATGAAAGCATGGATCCATCCTGCCTTATATCAACTGTTAGGCTGATGCTGTGATGTAATGGTGTGGGGATATTTTCTTGGCACACTTTGGGTCCATTAGTACCAATTGAGCATCATGTCAATGCCACAACCTACCTGAGTATTGTTGCTGACCATGTCCATCCCTTTATGACCACAGCGTACCCATCTTCTGATGGCTACGTCCAGCAGGATAACGCGCCATGTCATAAAGCGCAAATCATCTCAAACTGGTTTCTTGCACATGACAATGAGTTCACTTTACTCAAATGGCCTCCACAGTCACCAGAGCTCAATCCAACAGAGCACCTTTGGGATGAGGTGGAATGGAAGTTTTGCATCATGGATGTGCAGCCGACAGATCTGCGTGATGCAACTGCGTAATGCTATCATGTCATTATGGACCAAAATGTCTGGGGAATATTTCCAGTATCTTGTTGAATCTATGCCATGAAGGATTAAGGCAGTTCTGAAGGCAAAAGTGGGTATAACCCGGTACTAGTAAGGTGTACCTAATAAAGTGGCTGGTGAGTGTATATAGACTAGTCCTTTTTTCTCACTTATTTGGGATGTTAAATACAACTTTAAACACTTATTAACTTTAAACATTTTTTATATTCTCATATTAACTATTAGTATGTGCTCATTTAAGTGCAGTTTAAACTTAAATATGGTAACTTGGCAAGTTAGGTTAACTAGACAGCTCTTTGGACATTAGTGTTTTCTGTATCGAAAATTCCTAAGAGGGCTAATTATATTGACCCTAAACATGATTTTCCCTGTCATGCAATTTCTTTTTTGGAAACGTGTCAAGATTTGGCAGGAAGTCATGTTAGAAGTCCACCACACATCACAACTTGTGGATACGAATACTGCAGGAGAGTTCCCGCGAGGAGCTCGTTCACGCGCGCTGTTAGTGTGAATGACACGCGCGCCGCTGGAGAGCCGTGGCTTTGTGTGACGCACGGGTGACCGCGGAGTCGCGCGCGGGGCTCACTATCACTTTAGTTCAACACCGGAGAGCAAGAAGTACGGTAGTAATGTTGAGCTTAGAGGACCACAGGGGGACTTGTAAACGAAACGGCACTGGTAAGCACTCGTTTCTTTCACCATACTTTCATTACGACTCTCGGTTTAGAAGGCGGCAGGTGTTCCGCCGAACCCAAAAGAGGATAAGTTTGGATGCGCGAGTATCATGCTGTCAGACCAACACATAATCATAATCTGTCTTTTCTTTTAGTAAACACCGACTTGAATTAACTAATGATGGAAGATTGTCTGCGATGCATTAAGAAGTCAATCGGAGATATTGTGTAGGAGTAGTTTTGAGTTGAAGATAAATATTTGGCGTGTGTTCAGCCGAGGTCTGTGATAAAGCGCTGGTACTAAGTCATGTTTACTTTGCTGTCAAAACAGGCAATATTCCTCTGGCATCTTGGAAATTGATGAAACTTCAGCGAAATGCTCTGAGAGAACTCACACGGTCTCTCACTTGCTTCAGACAAGCAGTATTACTCCGTCATGATGAATGTGCCTTGACATTTATCATATTTTCAGTTCATTGGTTTTAGTAGAAGCGCATTACACGGAAATATGAAGACCTTGTTGGGAAAATAGTTTATTTTTTGTTGATTTATAGTCTATTTATATGTAATATAATTCAACTGTTTAAAAATGATTTAATTTTTTTTACACTGTTCTTTCTTTTTGAACTCAAAGTGCACGCGTCAACATTTTTATCTTTACATTTTTGGCTAAAGTTAAAGAAAACCTCTTAGTAGTCTTTAAAGGGGTAGTTCACACACACAAAAATAACCTTTTGCCTTCACTTATTGACTCTTCACTTGTTCAAAACATATTTGAGTTTCTTTCTTCTGTTGAACGCAAAATAAGATATTGTGACAAATGTTGGTGGATGGCACCCAATGACTTCCATAGTAATTTGTTTCCTACACTACTGAAGTCAATAGGTGCCAGCTTACCAGCATTCTTCAAAATACAGTGCTCAGCATAGAGTACACCCCTTTTTGAAAATGAATATTTTTATCCATTTCCCAGAATATAGGCAATGTATTTTTGTGCATTTAAACAAACCAGATTTATCAAACAGATATTTATTAAAGTATTTTAGTCACCATACATATTTAGAAATTAAAAGGTAATGCAATTAAATTTAAGCAAAATATTGCAAAAAATTACAACCTACAAAATTTCAGCTAAATTTTTCAATTGTTTTGCTTCTCTTGATTCTTTCTCTTTTTAAAAAAAATGTATTTAATGTTTTTCTATAACAGATTTGGGTGTACTAGTTATCGTTATCGTAAGTTATTTTATTAGATAAGCTCCAGATTTATCTTCAGTTCTGACTAATCTAATGTATATGCACAATTGCACATATATAATATTGTATAGCTTCCTATTAGATTTGTGAGGGGTGTACTCATGCTGAGTACTGTATCTTTATTTTGTCATGTGTGTATTATGTCTGTGTTCAACAACAGAAGAAAGAAACTGAAAGTTTTAGTACTCTCTCTCATGAGAGAGAATATAATGAGGTGAGATTTTTGGGTGAACTATCCCTTTAAATATGCTATACTGGTTTGCTAGTTATGCTGTAAATCTGACATCACAACATGACTCACCATTGGTTTAAACTATTATCCCTTTAAAAGTCTTAAAAGTATTTTTACATGCAGAAAAAAAACCCTAGTATATGTTGAATGTCTTGTTAAAAAATATCCATTACAGGATGTTCACCACCTTGGTTGTGAGATGGGACTTACACACTTCTCAAACTCTAAAATTCATATGTAAACGATACAAATAGTACCTGCAGGTCATCCCCATATACACGGCTGATTCACTGGTGCGGTCTGACTCACATTGCATAAATGCTTGCTTTCTTCGCTTGATGAATTGGCATCCGGTTGGTGGATTCACAAGACTGTTTACTTTCCAGGAGCAAAAAAAAAAACAGCCATTCATCATGAAGGATTTAAACTGTATTTTTTTTCTGTTGGGCTTATTTACTTTGTGTATTTGATGCACTTTTTTGCTCAATGTCACACTCTCAGAAATAAAGGTACAGGAGCTGTCTCTCGGGTAGTACCTTTTCAAAAGGTACATACGTTATATACCTGAAAGGTCCATAATGGCACCTCAAAGATACTTTTTAGTTACATCTGGGTAATAATATGGACCTTTTAGATACTATTGTGGACTGTTTGGGTAAAAAAATGTATCTTTTGAAAAGGTACTGCCCCAGTGACAGCTCCTGTACCTTTATTTCAGAGAGTGCAGTGTTCGCTTTTTAACTTGAGATGAGTTAGATTGGATTAGAAATGTTCACTATAGGCAGATGTCTATATTACAGTTCAGGATTCAGATCGTTCCTGCTTTAATCATAATTTGAAATAGCTGAATGCCGATTTTTCACTTTTCACAGTGGGGGAGTGAAAGCTGGTTCTGCGCGGCGTAGCAGGTGTGCGGATCAGAGATGCTCATCTGTCTCTAGAGGTGGCAGTATGAGAGATGATGCACAGAGTCAGACAGTCTATTCGTCCACTCAGAGCGGTCTGATATATCAAGACCATTTGCTTTTCAATACTCTACTTTTTTTTTTAGCATTGCCTTTTCTCCCTTTTGCATTATGCATGGTATGTGTGAAGTGTATCGCAATGTTTGTCACAGGTGTGTTACAAATTAAAGGGCTTTTTTGAAAGCTATGTTAAAGCACATAATGTAACCTCAGAACCTTATGTTGCACCTGTTTATTTAGGATAATAGCTAAAAATACATTGTATGGGTCAAAATTATAGATTTTTTCAAATGACAAAATCATAATATTAAGTAAAGATCTTGTTCAATGAAGATATATTGTAATTTTTCTACTATAAATATATCACTAAATATATTAATATAAAAATATAAATAAATATGAATATATCAAATATGTAACAAAATATTTTATTAGTACACTAATAAAATGGCTCAATAATATTTACTAATTTAAAGATAAGTGGTTGCAAACAATTTTTATTTGTACAATTTATATTAAGTTCCTAAATTTATTTGTTTTAATTCAGCCCACATTAATCGTTTGCAACCAGTTACCTTAAAAAAAAAGTAAATCCATTGAGCCCTTTTTTTAGTGCAATATGCATTGCTAAACACTTAATTTATAACATAAAAACTTTAATTTTCTCAATATATATTTTGATTCATTTATTTGTTTGTTTTTTTGTTTATTTATTTATTTATTTATGAACTTTGTTTATTTTTTTTAACTCGGATTCCAAATTTGCAAATAGTTGTATCTTGGCTAGGACTTGGCGATATGACAAAAATCCACTCTCAATGATTATTTACTATATTGAACGATATATATATATATATATATATATATATATATATATATATATATATATATATATATATATATATATATATATATGTATATATATATATATATATATATATATATATATATATATATATATATATATATGTGTGTGTGTGTGTGTGTGTGTTATGATATAAGTTTTAATTGCTTCCACTTTTAAAAGAGTGTCCCAGCCAATAATGAAAGTGGATACTGTTGGTGGGAAAATGATATGAGCATGCTAAATAATACTGGGTGACACAGCCTGACATATTTTATAGCCGATAAATATTTTATAGTGAATCTCTAATAGCAACGATTATAGATTCCTGTTGTTGCAAATTTCTGCTGTTTGACTTTTAGGATCAATATTGAGTAAAAAAATTCCAGATCTCCAGATCTTATCCTCATTATCAGCATAAATTCGATTGTTTATCGGCCCAACCCTAATCTATTTACAAAGCTTATTTATTCAGCTTTTAGATGATGTGAAAATCTCAATTAAAAAAAGACTGGTTTTGTCGTCCAGTGCCACATATCAGAAAATGAAGCTGTTTGCTTGTAGTTTAAAGCAGTGCTTGACCTATTTCAAGAGCTGATTTTTTTAAAGAACGCAACTTCAAATCACAAAAAACAGCACGTCTCCTCAAGCTGCATGGTTTCTTGAGAATGTCACATTGTGATTTAAGAGAGGAAGTGCTTCATTCTCATTGGACCAAGGCTATTGCTTCAGGGTGAACAATAAGACGATGATGGTTAAGATTCTTCACTCAGCATTAAAGCAGAGCATAATAACTCAAATAATCAATGCACAATTTACTCATGGGGTTTTCTTACATCGATTCTCATAGTTGTATTTAAACAAGCCACTTTCCCCAGTCCTTGACAAGGGATGTTGGTCTGTGTGTACTAGATGTTGATGCTCTTCATGTGTTTTGAACAGTTGGTGCAGCCGGCGGCGCAAAGAGATAAATCACAACAGGGAGAAATGCACTCAACTGCAGCAGGAGGGTGTAGATGCACAACCATTTTTGCACTTTGTTTTTTATTCTTCAGATAAGCTAGTGGGTTCAGTTATGAAATGTGACCCTGTACCTTATGTGTCTTATGTTGCACAGGTATATTTTTTGCCAGTAGCCATAAATAGCCCCCCAAAAATATTATGTCATCATAATACTAGATAAAGGTCATGTTCCATAACGATGCAAGTTTATTATCGTTAATATATCAAAACTTTTTTACATTAATAATGTGCATGGCTAAGCACTTAATTCGACAACTTTAAAGGCAGTTTTTGAATTTATTTTTTACAGTTAGTTGTATAATTTTTTATATATAGATAGAAGAGGTATTGTCACAGTCACCAGCGATCTAGTCCATACAGATCGCTGTAGAACTACATATCCCATTTTACCTGCTCTCAAACACCTGTTCCAGGTTTCTCCCTGATTGCAATCCCAGCTGGAAGCTCATGATGGACTAATCAGATGGACCATATACAGAACACACACACACACACACACACACACACACACACACACACACACACACACACACACAGACAGACTTATTGTACCATAACACCATTAAGCGTTTTCTTGTCTTGCCGTTTCTAGCCTTGTTTTTGACCCTTTACCTTGTTTTATTGTTTCCGCTGTTTTTTCCGCCGCCTGTCCTGACCATTCGCCTGTTTTTGACCGCATACTTTTGGGTTACCTGTTTGTACCCATTTGCTCCTATGTTGTAATTATTGTTTTAAGCTGACACTAAGTGTCTCACTGACTTTGCAAAAAAAACAAAAAACAAATAAAAGCATGTCTTGAGAGTGGAGAGGCCTGTTCCACAAAGCCGGTTTGTTTTTTTTTTTACTCTGGTTAGTTCAGGTTACTCAAACTCTGAGTTTTTGGGCTTAAGAAGGTGGGTTGGTTTTGATATATATCTCATTAATTATTATTACATTTTCTTTTATGCCAAAAATCATCATTATATTAAATAAAGTATTATTTAATATATAGTAAATAAGCTAAAATGATCATAACTGTATAAACTGGTAGCATGGTGACTCAATGGTTGGCACTGTCGCACTGTTCAAGTTCTTTCTGGGCCAGTTGGCATTTCTGTGTGCAGTTTGCATGTTCTCCCTGTGTTTCTGTGGGTTTCCTCCCGGTGCTCCAGTTTCCCCCACAGTCCAAAGACATGCACTATGTGGTGTTTCCCAGTACTGGGTTGCAAATGGAAGGACATCCACTGCGTAAAAACATATGCCGGAATAGATGGGGGTTCTTTCTGCTGTGGCAATCCCTGATAAATAAGGGGCTAAGCCGAAGGATGAATGAATGAAAATATATAAGCCTATATCAAGCTTTGTGAAACCACCATGGTAACAAAATTAGAGGCACTGAATTGTGGATGAAATTATTAAAATATACATTTTCAAACCACATGAGTGATGCAACATGAGGAGACAATGCCAGGTATCAGTATATAGCATAAAAAGGCAGCAAGTGATTTTGTTGGCAATACGTGCTAGTCGAAAGACTGGATATTTTTAAATTTCTCCTCCAATCCACATATAACACTAGATGTCTGATAACAGACACATATTTTTGGCAGTATTTCATAGATTTGCTTATTTGTGTTTGGACATTGTGCATAATGTCTTTAAGAAAGATTTAAATTTGGTACATCTGTCCTATATTCAAGTAATAAAGAGGCTTTGTGTTAGGAAAAATGTAATGATAGTTCTCCTAATTGATAGGACAATACATCACCACACAATGGCATGGCTTGTCAATAGCTGTTTGGCTGATATGAAAAAGTATAACATTTGTGTCAGTTCAGTTCATAAAGAACCAGTGCCATAATTTAACATTTATATTTAGATCTATAGAGCATTACTGTAAATCTTGATTTATTTTTTGTTAATTTCATGGTGAAATAACTGTAAATGGCAGGCATTTTGTAGAAAAGAAAATCTGAATATTTTGTGTAAATAAAAATAAAACACCCAGAAGTATTTTATTTTAATTGTCACAACTTTATATTAAGTACTATTTAATTTTTTTTCTTGATTTATATGCTGAACTATAAGCACAGAGTGTATTTTTATTTATTTTTAAAGTCTATTTTAATCAAGCAAAGACTAGTAAACACATTTAAACCAGTTATTTGAGTCTAACATCTACTCTGGGAAAGTTGCCAGCATTACACAGCATGACTATTTACCTTCTTTGTAGGTACAAAAATGGTTTGGGATGTGATATCTGTCAATGAGCTGCTCTTTTAGTACCCATTCAACTTCTGATTACAGCACAGTTCCTGTTTAGATGGGGGAAATTTGCCAAATGTGGAATAGTAGACAGATTTAGAGGTGTAAATAAACAAAATGAGATAAATGTTTACCATTTATCAGTCTATTTTTAAACTGAATTGTGTTTGTTGTTGAGGAACTTTTAGTAAAGAAGCATGGGAAGTTTTACCAGAACTGCTGTTTGTTGTATTTTTTATTATAATATATATATATATATATATATATATATATATATATATATATATATATATATATATATATATATATATATTTTAAGATTTTAGACTTTTCTGAAATTTATACAGAGCGGAGTGGTGGCACAGTGGATTCCGCTGTTGCCTTACAGCAGGGGTGTCCAAATTCGGTCCTGGAGGGCCGATGTCCAGCATGTTTAAGTTCCAACTCTAATTAAGCACACCTGAACCACCTGAACAAGTTTTTTTTAGGTATACTAGAAACTTCCAGGCAGGTGTGTTGAAGCAAGTTGGAGCTAAACTATGCAGGACACCGGCCCTCCAGGACCGAGTTTGGACACCCCTGCCTTACAGCAAGAAGGTCACTGGTTCGAGTCTTGGCTGCATCAGTTTGCATTTCTGTGTGGAGTTTGCATGTTCTCCACCTCCTGGTGCTCCAGTTTCCCCGAAGAGTCCAAAGACATGTGCTATAGGTGAATTAAATAAACTAAATTGGCCATAGTGTATGAGTGTGTGTGAGTGTATGGGTGTTTCCCAGTACTGGGTTGCGGCTGACAGGGCATCCACTGTGTAAAACATATGCTGGATAAGTTGGTAGTTCATTCCGCTGTGGTGACCCCTGATGAGTAAAGGGACTAAGCCAAAGGAAAAGGAATTAATTAATATTTAGCTTGCATTTTATTCTACCAGTAATAATAATGCACCGATAGGAGATGTTTGACCGATACCTCTTTAGATTTGGAGGCCAATAGCCATTCTAGAAGCTGAAAAAATATAGTATAATTAGTAAAAGTTGAATAAATTTTCCACATTTTTTCTGCATTAAAACAAAAGGCAAACATATACAGTGTATAACTGACTTTGTTTTAAAATCTTCAGAAGCGTTTTGAACTGAGATAACCTTTTCTATTTTAAAAAAAGAATTCTTAAGTAAATAAAAAAAGAAATGAATCAAATGAATTTCCAACTTTAATATATATAAATAAAATCTACCTCCTGACCTAAAAAAAATGCCTAAATAAATCAAGTCACCAAACATAAACCAAAATCAAAATATTGGTAAAATAATAGTGTCATGTAGCATGTGAAGTGGATTAACCAGCAGAAATGCAGAACTTATTGGCTTAAAGCTCTCTGCCTAATTTTGTTACCAAACTGATAACAATAACAAAAATAACATTTATCTGCCTAAAGATCAATATGGCTATTAATGTATTGAGCATCCCTAACAGAAATGTTTGTGCAGAATGAATGCAGTTTGTTTAAGGGTGTTCTCACACCTGCCTTATCTAGTTCGGGGGAATTGCACTAGAGTTTGTTTTTCCTCTTGGTGCGGTTCGTTTGGGCAGGTGGAATGTAGCAGTCAACATCAAGTGCGCACTAAAAGCGGACCAAAAAAGTGTACTGGTACTCTTTCAAATGAATCCTGGAGCAGTTTGTGTATGGCGAGAACATGATCAACTAAAACAGACCCAATTGTAAACAGTAGTGCACTTTTTTGGACTTATCCAGCTGCCATAGTTTGGTGCGCAGTTTCATTTTATGGGATGTGGAGGAAAAATATTTGTTGACAGCTTTACCAACAGACAGAGAGAGAGAGAGAGAGAGAGAGAGCATTACCTGATGTATTGTTGGTAATATTTCCGGAAAACTGATATGTGGTAGTTTAGCTAAATTAATTCCCGCCTCCTCCTGAAGTAACTTGTGATGCACCTTCGCCATTTGCAATGCATTAAAACATTGTTTTCCAGCTGCAGCCGCATTACATTCTCAAAATGTAGAGTTTGTCTAAAGTAATGTATACAAACTATATAGTATACTATTAGCATAGATAAAATCAGCCAGCGCAGTATTCTCTGCATAGTAAAAAGCTAAACTGGTCTGCCGGTTTGTTTACTTGCGGGAGTTTTGTTGGCATTTTCCCATACAATAATTCTGACCAATCAAATAGCAGTTTAGAAAATGCATTCTATAACATCTGGCCTATGAGTGATATGCATTTTGTCACATGACTGCATTTTGTTTTGTTTTTCATCTGGTTCGGACCAAAGCAATCAGCACGGTGTAAAAAGAGTACAATTTGTTGTCTTTGGTCTGGAGTAAATAAACCGAACCACAGATGTGAAAGCATTCTAAGGCTCTTTAAAGTGGAAGCTGTATGCTTTGGTTGACTGTCAATGAGTGATGTAACTAGTGTTAAAAGTCTTCGTGGTAGAATTAACACATGCGCTTCCATTCCTGATTGCACACACAAATGTTGCGCTGAAAGATGAACTAGTGCAATAACTATTCTGTGTGTGTGTGTGTGTGTGTGTGTGTGTTTAGTTGTGTGGATCTGTTTCTAAGCTTTGAAGGGCATGAGGGTGATGACACCTGTCGGGTAATAGCTGCGGAGGAATGTAAACTGTTGGGCAGAATGCTTTGCTTTTTAAATATAGGATTTTCTCTGTATGTCATCTTCTCAGCTCATCACTCTCTCTTAATCATTCATTACCTCTTCAATCATTCTATTTTCATGGCTGTGAGCGAGCTGCTGACAAAGAGAGCTGAGGGGTGAGAAACGGACAGAGAGAGAATGAATCATTCACAAAAACAAATGTAGGTATACGATCACAAAAAAAAACTAATTCAATCTTTGTGTTAACTTGCATGTTTGGTCATTTGGAAAGTGATTTTGTCTGTGAGCAATTAGGAGCAATGCAATTGATTTATCTTATGAGGTAACAATGTTTCTAGTATGCAATGGCAAGTTTGTAAGTGTAAGACAAAGTAATAAAAACTGGAGCAGAGGGAGTTTTATTTACTCATTACGTTTACAATTAGTCATTTAGCAGACTCTTTGTCCAAAGAGTTCAGACTGCGTGGTTTTAGCACTAATTTTGATTTGACCACAAGATTTGAGAAAGCGCAAGCAAATTGGTGCTTGTTCTCGTGAGTAACAATTACACAGTATGAACGATCAAAGACGCGATCTGAGAGAATCGCCAATGAGTCGCCGACATCCGTGAGATATTTGGCATGCTATGTGAAATGTGTTCTGATTGAAAATACCATCGGAAATCACCTACAGCCAATGAGAGAGCAGCTGGAACTATTTCCAACACTCGACTGAAGTTATGAAGTGAGTTTGGGGTAAAAGCATGTTATTAAAGGGCCCATGAACTTTGAAATGTTCATTTTTATCCGATGTTTGACGTAATCGAAACTGAAACACGAGGAGAGGGTTGGACATAGTGTAGCTCCTCCCCTTTATATAAAACAGCCAACAGCGTTTTGTTATCACAGCTCTGTCAATGAGATTGATTGAGCTCAAAGACATCAAATGAGAAGCATCTTGAAAGGGGCGGGTATGTCAGATACTAGAGAGCATTTGATTGGTCAAGATTTGAAGGATGAGATGGCGTGAATAAAACCGTTGATCCGTTTAGGCAGAAGTGACAAACTACAAACTTTGCATGTTTATTCATTCATTATTTCATTCATTTTCTTGTCGGCTTAGTCCCTTTATTAATCTGGGGTTGCCACAGCGGAATGAACCGCCAACTTATCCAGAGTGTTTTTACGCAGCGGATGGCCTTCCAGCCGCTACCCATCTCTGGGAAACATCCACAAACACTCACTCACACACACACACACTCATACACTACGGACAATTTAGCCTACCCAATTCACCTGTACCACATGTCTTTTGGACTGTGGGGGTTAACCGGAGCACCCTGAGGAAACCCACGCAAACTGCAGGGAGAACATGCAATCTCCACACAGAAAGGCCAACTGAGCCGAAGATCGAACCAGCGACCTTCTTGCTGTGAGGCAACAGCATACCTACTGTGCCACTGCTTCGCCGTTTACATATTTACATCAGCTTTATATGTTCTAAACGCAACTTTTGTCAATGTTTTGTAGCACATTAGTTTATCGATATCTGAAAAACATACAATACTCATACTAACATCTAATAAAACTTTAAATGTGGTATTTGCACATGGAGCATTTACTACACAGAGCCATCTTTATTTTGAAAAGCTCTGCAAACAGCTGTTTTTATCACAGAACAATTATCTCGGTCAATATCATCCTGTTTAAAATCAATTTCGAATTTGAAATCAAATTTTTTGTAGGGAGCTTATCAGTAAAATATGGTTCTGTTTAGTGAAGGCTTCTCCATCTGAAAGCACATGCTGGAGGTTTATTGGCTTTACTGATAAAACTAATCACCCAGCGCTACTTCAAGAATACAGAAAAAAAAGCATTTTGCATTACTTTCAAACTTTGAATTTTGCATGCCAGGCAAGTAGATGGCGACGTAGACTTGTAAAGAAACATTACACACCTGCGCACATACCATTCTGTGTTTGCAAATAGGGAATATGCCGAAGCATGCTAATAGGACTTTTAATTTGCCAGTAACCTGGGTTAATAGTTTCCGGTGAATTGTATGCCTATGCAAAATCGGCACGTTTAAGGTCTGTTTTCTTTCAAAATCGGTGATCTCCACTGGCTGAGTGATATCTCATATAAAGTGGGTCTCAGATTGTGAAAGAAGCACTGCATTAAATTACACTTTCCCTGCCATGTCTTTATAATATGAGCATTTATTTTACCCCAGTATATTTAATGGAGCTTCTGTGCTAGCCTGCCGATTCTGACGGGCAGGTGCGAGTAAACGGCTTTTTGTCTCATTTTACGCTTGAGCAACTAAATGAATGCCAAAGTCTGTTTAACTGATTGTATTTGAATTACATTACAATATCAATGCTGTAAAAGGAACTCAAAAAAACTCACATCAGGACACCGGAAGTTTATCAGTATGGGAAACACACTAGCTTGGCATATACCCAATAGTTAGGTAGTTCAGTAATTGTAGTTTCTTCAGAGATGGCAAAGGTATCATTTTCAACAATTTGTCATTTGAAACTAATTTTTAAATCATATCCAGGCCTCCCCCAAATCCAAAATGCCATTAATGTGTACATTTGAAATGCAAAATGCATACGTTTTCCATTTTAAGTTGAAAATTGTTGTATAAACGCCCCCTTACAGTAATGGGCATGCTCCCTTTATGAGTGATGAACGTTGTGGTTATTTTTCTTTATTTAACCATGTTTTTATGATGGATATTTTTGCAAATACTACCTCTGCTTTACCACAACATTTCAAATAGCATCAGAATCCCAGCTGTTTGCCCAGCTAAACTGAGCCTTTTGAGCAGGCAGTTTATTGGAAGCACTGTGCTCCTCTGTTTGAACGAGATGACATACAATACGACTATGTCTTAACCAGGCATGAAACAAAAGCAATGAAAATTAACCCTTCTACCATGTACATATTTTCCGTCCTAACCAGCTGCAACGGGATGGTTTTATTTTCTGTGACAGCCTCTTCAGTAGCCAACAGAGTGAAAGCATACTAAACTGAGCATTACAGAGTTATTCACTCAAAAATTAACGTTGTGTCATCCTTTACTCACCCTACTTGTTTCAAACTTTTCAGTTTCTTTTGTTGAAGAAACTCAAGCTGTAACCATTGACTTCCAATGTTTTTGCTTTTTATATGGAAGTCAATGGTTACAGGTTTTTAGTTTTCTTCAAAATATCTTCTTTTGTGTTTAATAGAATAAAAAAACTCTCAATGGTTTGGAACCACTTGAGGGTGAGTAAATAGTGACAATTTTTATTTTTGGGTGAACTATCCCTTTATACACTATTTCAGAGTAGGTTCTGATTGGTTTTTAACCCTTTATAGGGCACTCATGGATCATACCCATTGGGAAAACCCTGGAGTGATACTAGGGGTTATTACAGGACTGTTATGACTTACAAAAATAAAAAATATAATTATAAAAAAAAATCAATATTATATTGTAATCAATGTAAATGATGTTGCCATGTATGATTTACTTGCCTGATAAAAGATTATATTAATCAAGAGGTGAAATTAACCAATCAAAAATGACATTTAATCTCCATCCAATGGTTCCAAACATGTATTTGTCTACTTCTGTTGAACACAAAAGAAGATATTTTGAAGAAATTTGGTTCCCGTTGTAGGAGAAACTAATATTATGAAGGTGGTTTCAGGTTTTTTACTTCCTTTTAAAAATCGTTTTATGTGCTCAACAGAAACATAAAACTTATAAAGATTTGAAAAGAGTAAAAGATGACAATTTCCATTTTTTTGGGCTAACTATCCCTTTATTCACCATTTCAAAGCAGGTTCTATAAAGGTTTTTAACCCTTTATTGGGCATACATTTGGGTTTATTACAGGATTTTTATAACTTATGAAAAAAAGAAACATTATAATGTAATCAATGTAAGTGATGTTGCCATATACAGTCTCACCAGATAAAGGGTTAAAAACTAAACAATCTTTTTTTTTTTTTTACTTCTGTTGAACACAAAATAGGTTATTTTGAAGAAATTTCACCTCATTAGTAGGCTAAACAAATATTATGGAAGTAAATGATTACACATTTTTAGCTTTTTCATTATCTTCTTATGTTTTAACAGAAAAAGGAAACTTAAAGATTTAAAACTGTCCTGGGAGACAACCCTGAGCTCGGAGATAATTGAGGCCAAGGCTCCCACCTGGTCAATAAGCATATAAAGGGGGTCCAAGATCAGGTTAGGTCTCGAGAGCTCAACTTAGAAAAGGGAGGAAAAGGAGGAGATGGGGTGGAAGGGGGGATTTTTCCAAAACAAAGATAAGGCAGTAGGATAAAATCAGTCTATTTTTTGTAAATTTGATCAATCTGATTGGATTATTGCTGATTACGGATGAGAATCCAACAGTGCTCATTCATATCACGTGCTCCTTTTGAAATTAGTTTATAAAACTTCACATTGTTATCAATTTAAATTATTTTGCAATGTATGGTTCCTCGCCTGATAACAGATTAAATTAACCAAGAGGTGAAATTAACCAATCAAAAATTACATTTAATCTCCATCAAGTGGTTTCAAACTTTTTTGTTTGTTTGTTTGTTTACACTTTATTTTCCCCAATTGGGGAGATTTGTTTTGGACTCTAGGCCCATATTTACATACACTGAACAAAAAAACAGACATCAAAAACACAAATCTACACACATTCAATCATCAATACAATTAAAAAATGATTTCTTAAAATGATTGTATCTGCATCAGGCAACCTGTATCGTTGACCGGAAGGCAGTATCTCATATTCACAAAATAAACTGTGCGAGGGGTCAGATAATGTTTTAAGAGCTTCGTCCCGAACTGATTGCTCATAGAGAGATTGTAAGAATCGGTTTTCCCTTCAACAGCCTTTCAAGCTTAGCTATAGATAGAACTGTAATGTTTCCATGCCACACAGTAAATTCATAGCCCATTATATTTACATTTACATTTGTTGAACACAAAAGAAGATATTTTGAAGAAAGTCGATTTCCATAGTAGGAGAAATAAATATTATGAAAGTAGATGGTTTTCTGCTTTCTTTGAAATATGATTTGTTTTGATTATTCATTCATTCATTGTCTTGTTGGCTCAGTCCCTTTATTAAACAGGGGTCGCCACAGCGGAATGAACCGCCAACTTATCCAGCACATTTTTTACGCAGTAGATGCCCTTCCAGCCTCAACCCATCTCTGGGAAATTGTTTTGATTATATTGTAATTAATGTTAATGATTTTGCCATGTATAGTTTTTCCCCTGATAAATGGTTAAAAACCAATCAGAACCAAACATTTATTTGTTTCTTTCTTCTGTTCAAGGCAAAATGAATTATTTTCAAGATTGTTGAGTATATTGTGTCTTTGAAAACAATGCGTTCAACAGAAAAAAGAAACTATTAAAGATGTGAAACAAGTAAAGCGTGTTTAAATTGTTGGGGTGAACTATCCTTTTAATGTTCCACATCACACAGCACATACCCATTCAGTGTGGACGGATGAACTGTTTGTCCCTGGAATCTGTTCTGGACACAGTAAAGCATGTGCACACGTGTATATCTACACCAAATGCCATCCTGGTGGCTTTCATCACTTCAGTAGACAGTGCGGTCAAGTGAGACAAACCCCTGTCAACTCTCCTTCCCCTTTCCCTGTAGCGCGGCTCTGTTCTTCTAACCCTCGGTTGCTCTTTTTTTCCCCCGTGTATAAGCGTGTGTGTCCTTGTTCATGTGCTTCAGTTCTGTGTTTGCTATGGTGTCTGACAGCTGTCTAGGCCCCAAGGGCACACAACCTGCCCTTTTGTGAAGTGCGCCTCCAGCACCCCCTCATCATGCTGTCTCTGTCCCCCAGCGTAGAGTGCCTGACTCTGGGCCACGGTCAGCAGGAACTGGCCTCTGCTCAGCGGGGTCTCGGAGGTCTGCTGGGTTAATGTTTCAGCGCTGTGACCTCTCTCATTTCTCATCACCTGACAGCCGGTGGCTACCGCTGCTTTCTCTTCCCGACTGTACAGAACGACGCACATGCATACGGAGACACAAATCAAGCAGGCTGTATATATTTATATGCGCCGTGTCTACACGCGCAAATTATAGGTGTATGATGAGTGTCAGGAACTGTGACAAATGTTTGGATTCTACCACAGGAGGTCCAGCAACAACATACACACTCAAGCATGCGCTGTTGTTTAGTTTAGTCGCAGCTCTTGCTTTTAGAGCTCTGATGATTTAGGACTGTGATTCTAATCCTCGGTGGTTGATTGTGACCTAATAATGGGTCTATTCTGGTTGGTGGTGTTAAAGTGGAGTGTGGACTGACAGGTGCTTGGGGTGGTTTATCGAAAGTTGATGTGATTGATTAGTTATTTCATTTTTTGACACTGCTGGTTTTGAAAGTTATAAAAAATAACACACAAACAAACATGATTCCACCATTTTGGATTAGGAAATCTTTTTAGATGCTTGATTTTTCTTTTTCACTTAGTTTTTCTTCTCAGCTTGTTTAAACTAATATTAATTTAATTCAATAATTGCTTTATAGGCATGTCAAATGTTACAAATGTATTGCCAAAGCATTTATAAAGTTTACATTAAAGATAATAGAACATACACATATAATAAAATACACAGTAAACACAATAAATAGTAGTAGTAGTCAGGGCTTGACATTAACTTTTTTGACCACCAGCCACTGTGGCTAATAGTTTATTTTTAGTTTAAAACTTTATTAATCCCCTTGGGTCAATTGAATTCGACATGGTGGTGCTTCACATACAGTATAACAAAATGACACTTAACACAATAAACATCAACACTTAACAGCAAGTACAAAAAACAAATTATAGTCCATCGATTAACTACATGTATTACATAACCTAATTGCTTCAGGCACAAAAATAAATTTATAACGATTTGTTGAACATCTTATTGTCCTTAGAAGTCGACAAAGAGGAATCCACTGAAAATGTTTATGTAAGGCATGTGTTTTGTCTCCTAATATTTTATGTGCCATCCTCAACTCCTGCTGTTCGTAATAGTATGCAAGACTTTGCAGGGGAAAATCTTTGAACACAAATTAACGATGCCTTGAAAACGATTTTTGTTTTTATAGACAGTGAAGAGAACCAACAAATAAAGGAAAAGGACAAAATACTTTCAATAAATGAATTGTAAAAGGTCTTAAGAATAACTTTCTCTACATTAAAGGAGTTGAGTTTCCGTTATAAAAACAGTCTTTGATGAGCCTTATTTACTATTGTATGTGTATTTTGATCAAATTTCAACCTGTTGTTAATAATTGTTCCTAGGTACCTATATTCCTCCACAGCCTCTACCTGTGTGTCATTGATTAGCACACTTTGGAGAGCAGGTGTTTGTTTTTTGCCAAAGTTGATATGCATTTCTTTGGTTTATGACACATTCAGGTCTAGTCTCGTTTTATTACACCATGAGATAAAATCATGCAGGACTGAACCATATTCCTGGTCTGAGTGAGAAAGCAAAGATAAAAGCACTGTATCATCTGCATAGTTAACCAAGTACCTATTTTCCTGTGTACTCTGACAGTCATTTGTATACAGGCCCGGATTGGCTAATCGGGAGGACCGGGAAAATCCCTGGTGGGCCGGTCCGTTTTTTGGCCGCGAGGGCCAGAATCTCTAGCTCCAGAATCGGTTGCTCTCAGCAGTCACACTTTTTAAATTTATTTATCTATTTACTTGACCACAGCCTTTTTATTCATTATTTTACCGCAGCTCTACTTTTTTTTTTATCTATTTTCTAAACAATTTGCAGTCTGCAGGTTAATGATGATATAACTTGGTCAACATTCACTGAACAGCTGTTGTGGTTCTGTGGATAGCACATTAGTTTTCGACCCCGCAGACCCGGGTTCGGTCCTCGTCTGAGTAATTTATTTATTTATTTTTTTCATTTTTATTGTTAGGACATATAAGACTGTTAGGGTTGTTGAACATTTGAAGATCTAAAGCAGTTGTTTTCTCAAAAAAAGACGTGATAGTGTCATTAGAAACTGAATTGGAAATGACCTTATTTTAATATAGTCAGTCGTGAACTGAGGTGGGCCGGTCTGAGGCTTGAAACTCCAGGGCTGAAAAGGAGTCCCACTCCGGCCCTGTTTGTATATAATATAAAAAGAACAGGAGAAAGTAAGCAGCCTTGTGGAGAGCCTGTAGTAATATTAATGACGTCGGATAGTGCCCCATTTACCCTAACTCTTTGTTTCCTACATGTTAAAAAGTTTATAATCCATAAGACTATACTATGGCTAAAATTAAACTGGGTGATAAGTTTCTCCCCTAAAATATTAGGTTGCAAACAATTGAAAGCAGATGAGAAGTCTACAAACAACAGCCGCACAAAAGCCCCACTCTTATCCAAATGGTGACAAATAGCATTCAATAAAATTTCCAACATTACTAGCCACTCGCCATTTTCACTAGCCACAATTTTCTTGTTGGGAAAACATATTTTATATGCATGAATTTGACTTTGACATGCTAAAATGACTTGATTTAGATGTTGTGTTATGTCCACATGCCTTCTCATTCACTGAACTTCTTGTGTGTATTGTGTATTAGCTTGCTCAGTGTGCATGAGCAAATGGATTGTGTCACAATGCAATCAGTTCTTATTTCACATGACTTTTCAGGGCTCAAAATGAAGGATTTACCAAATTTATCTCTAACCACACCAAATAAGTATTTCTTAGCCACATTTTTTTATGTGTCAAAACAAGGAAAATATATCTTTATAGGTGCACTTTTTAATTAAAAAAACTTTTCCTTAAAAAAACATTACATTTAAAAAAGAATTATTGTCATGTATCTAAAATATGCACAGCAATCTGTCCTGGCTAAAAGTCTCAGATCAGCAGTTAACTATACATAAATGGGGAGTAATCTCCCATTAAAGCAATGTTATTGAAAAAAAATATATAATTAAACCATATTAACAAAAATAACTGTTAGCAAAAGACAGCAGGTGAAACATACCGTGTTTGATAATGAAAGGATGTTCACGTGCACACGGGTAAGATGGGCCTGTTAATAATTTGTTCAAACAATATTATACAATACAATATTATACAATATATAAAATGAAAGCAGCGACTGCTACTGCTTACAAAAGAATATGTGTTTGTTTGTTTTTTTATCTTGAGCTCTTGAAAGCAGCAGGACTGTCTGTGGGTGAACGGTCATCTGTCTTTGTCGTGTCTATTTCAAAGGGAAGTGATCGCACCAGTTGCGTTTCCTCTAGGCATGGTTGCTTTGCGCAAGTAAACAGGAGCGCGTGTGCTTTTTAACAATCGCGCGCATCACATCACCTATGAGCACGAGCGATCATCCTCTCGTTCGGTATTTACCTTCTTTTTTGCTGTTTTGCTCGCGTGAACAGTTATTTTTGTCAGTCGTGCTGCTTCTTGATTCTAAAATCAAATTTGCACGAATATTGGGTCATGCTTATTGTCGAACCCTGCTTTTATGAAAACTACACTTTGTAGCAGATTTTCAACTGGCCAAAGTGGCTAGTGGAGGTGTCTGTTTAACCCGTCAACGCTGAAATCTACTGTTAATGTAAAGCCCTGGTAGTAGTAAAAAAAAAAAAAAGAAATATACATAAAATAATTAAACAAAAATATGAATAATTAATATAATATAAAATATATCATATTATTATTCACTATATCATATCATTCATATATTATATTATTAATTTATGTCATTAATAATCAGTATATTTACAATGATTCAGTTATAATAATCTAGGTGTGTGTGTGTGTGTATGTGTGTAGCATCTCTCTCTCTCCCTCTCTCTGTCTCTCATTTATACAGTATTTGATATATATGTTATATATTTAGTTCTGTCCAATATTTGTACATGTAGTTCACAAGAAAAAAGCAGCTGAGTTTAAATTCAAATATGAGTTGTCTAATAATACTGTGATTGTCAATACTTGATTTCCATTGTAAAAAAAAAAAAAAAAAAAATTATAATTAACTCATGTAAGTAAATACATTAACTAATTAAACCTTATTGTACTGAGTGACCAAATATATAGAGTTGAAGTCAGAATTATTAGCTCCCCTGAATAATTAGCCTCCTGTTTATATTTTCCCCAATTTCTGTTTAGCGGAGAGACGATTTTCAACACATTTCTAAACATAATAGTTTTAAGAACTCTTTTCCAATAGCTGATTTATTTTATCCTTGCCATGATGAAACTTCTGGGCTGCATGCTGGCGCATTAAGTAGCCCGATTGCCTCACAGCAAAAAGGTAGCTGGTTCGATCCTTGGTTGGGTCAGTTGGCATTTCTGTGTGAACTGTGGAGTTTGCATGTTCTCCCTGTGTTAGCAATATCACTGTCTGAAGGCAGGATAGCAGAGAAGGTAATATAGTCCTCCAAAAAAAACAACAATCCCCAGAATGTTGACAGGCTTATCTTTTTACAGAAGAACCTCAAAGTACAGGAATAGATAGCTGACCTAATTGGAATTGCACTTTACATTCTGAATGTAGGATACTGTACTGGAGTACTGTTAAGTTTAATTAAGTTGGTTTATTTGTTTACTGAAGTACAAATATGTTTATTTGAAGTGGTCAATTTATGTTTATTAACTTCACATGTTTTTTTATTTTCAAAGTGTAGGAATTTATGTGTTCCATAGTTTGTACATGTGCTACCAGCAGCTGTGAGACTTCAGTGTTTTTTTATTATTATATAAAAACAGGTATACTTTTCTTGGCTTTTAAGAAAAATAAAGGGGTATTGCAATAAATAGGTTTAATTTTTTTCTCCTTAACTTGTGTGTGAGAACCAACCGAAAATCGTGCTAAAAGTACAGAGGTGTGTATTGAACCATAGGCTAACTTTATTGCCGCATCCCTAATACACACACACACACACACACACACACACACACACACACACTCATTTGAGAATCACTGGTCTCCTCAGTGCCACAGAGAGGTTTTGTGCGGGTCCACAGAAAGCCAACAAACACTCTGAACAGAGTTGGAGTGTGTGTAGGAACAGGTTGGCACTTTTTTTCCCAGGCACCTTCAAGCTTGTCCAACATAAATGAGGGCACTGTTCGCCTTTTAGCACGGAGCAGAATGTTTTTATTTGGGTATTATGTGTGTGAGTACCGGCAGCTTTTTTCTCTCAGAAAAAGAGCGAAGTGTTAAGCAGCCACTCCTTCTCATAAAAGTGTTTCAAGGTGAGCTGTGTGTGCCTGTAAAAAAGATGGAAAAGGGCTTCATCCTTGAGAGGTTTCACATCTGAAGCTGAGTTAAGTTTTAGTAAGAGAAAATACTCACTTTAAAAAAAAATTTTTTTTAAACAAAGCTTAAGGTGTAGTAGCACTTCCCTTTAAATGGATTTTATTCAGTGTCGTCTTCATAATTTTAGGTAACACTACAATAAGGTTTCATTAGTTAATGTTAGTTCATGCATTTACTATCGTGCATTCACTAATGTTAACAAGCATGAATGTAGATATTATTAATGCATTAGTGAATGTTGAACTATAATGCTGTACAAGTGTCGTTCATTATTAGTTCATGCTTGTAAATACTCAAACTAACATTAACTAATGAAACCTTATTGTAAAGTGACCTAATTCTATGTAGCTTGAATGGCTTAGTGTTAAGTTTTTTTTTTTTTAAACATTTTAGGTTTACTCTCGAATTTATCCTTTGTAAACTTCATAGTTCAGATAAAAGTTAGAGTAAAATAACTCCCCTTTCAAAACTATTTACACAAATGGCCTCATCGTACTACAAGCTGATTTGTTTTCTTTCTTTTATTTACTTATATTAAATTAAGTGGTATTGTTCCTTAATGGCACAGTACTGTATGTAGTTTTCGCCACTAGAGGGCACATATTCACAACAAACAATGTTTGATGTTGCAGTGATTGAGTGTTAAAATTATGAACTAAAGTATAACATGTTTTATCATCGTTGTATGAAGCAGAGAAAAGCTGTGGTCACACTGCACTTTTCGCCCCATATACATCCATTCATACGCACTTGAATGCATCAGCCCTCATGCAACAACTTTCGCAGTTCGCTGCATTATAAAGTTCAGGCTTAGTGAACTCTAACCTGCGAAATCACATCACGTAATTGCGTTAAACCAATCGAAACATCTCTTCTCTGGACAGAAATTTAAAAAATGGACCAATCTCTCTTTTTTTTAAATGTCTAATCATCTTGTTTTATCCTGCCCCTTTTCACAGTGTAGTACGACAGAATTTTGCATGCTTAAATTCTAGTGTAACTGGCTTAAGGCTGGAAGTCGTCAAAGAGAAATGAAGCACTGAAGTAATTGATTATGAGAGATGAGCAAGATGCGGCATGAAAGCAGCAGAGCTTTTATTATGCCACAGTCCACTGCTTTGTTTTTTCTGCTCTTAATCATGAGGAAAATAAGCAGATCTGTTTTTATCAGGTATACATTTTAGGCTTCTTATAATGCTGCTCTGTTTGGTCCAATAAAACACACAACATATTAAAGTGTCTTTGATGTTTCTCAAATATAGGCACAATGAAAGGCACAAAATTAAACTGGAAATCCAGGGTTTGTGATGTCATTAGCATGAACACACTAAACATTGTCTGTGTCACGAGCTAAAATTGCTTATTTTTATGAATTTGAACATGTATTCATAATATTTAGGATAATCTAAGTACATAAGTCAGCACAATACACTGCAAAAAAATGCTTTTCTTTCTTAGATTTTTTTGTTTTTAGTCCAAATATCTAAAAACTCTTAAATCAAGCAGAATTTTCTAGACAAGCAAAACACACTGTCTTGTTTTAAGATATAATATGCCAAAATTAAGTGAGTTTTTCCTTAAAACAAGTTAAATAATCTGCCAATGGGGTAAGCAGAATAATCTTATGTCAAAAGGAAAAACAAGATTATTTTGCTTACCCCATTGGCAGATTATTTAACATGTTTTAAGGAAAAACTCACTTAGTTTTGGCATATTATTTCTTAAAACAAGACAGTGTGTTTTGCTTGTCTAGAAAATGCTTCTTTATATAAGAATTTTTAGATATTTGGACTAGAAACAAGACAAAAAATCTAAGTAAGAAAAGCATTTTTTGCAGTAACACTATTCTAGTGGTTTTTGGATATTTCCATGAAATAATCGTAAAAATATGGAGCCAAATCATTCTCAAAAATTATACATTCACAAAATAAAATTCATACATGCACAGCACAATTCACATTTACAAAATCCAATTTGTAAATACAAAGCACAATTTGGGAACTTGCATGTAAAAATCATAAATTTTTTCACCAAATGAATTGCATTTGTGTGTATATTATGAATCGTGTTTCGAAGTTCTGAATTGGATTTGTGTATTTACAAATTGTTTTGAATTTACATTTAAGGAGTGTGTGTGAATGTGTAGCATTTTGATTAGTTGTGTTTAGAAAAGAAGGTAGGTTCCTGTTAGATTTTTGCGTTTTAGAGAATTGTGCGTAGCGTTTTAAAAAAAGTGTTTTATACAATTGAAAACTGAGTTCAAGGCTGAGAAACAGCTCATGGTTTTGGAGATTGGTGATTGGTCTCTCCTATTGGTGAAGTGTTTTTTTTTCCCTTTCCACGGTCGCCACTGGCTTGCATGGTTCAGGATCTGTAGAGTTACGCATCGATGAATTTGCTCTTCAGTGTTTGGACTCTCAGTAATGATTTCAAACCACACTGAACTGAGCTAAACTGAACTGAACTTAAACACTAAAAACTGAACTACTCTGATCCAGTTACTATGACCATTTATGTGAAGTTGCTTTGACACAATCTACATTGTAAAAGCGCTATACAAATAAAGCTGAATTGCATTTTGAGAGAGAGGTTTTAGAAATTGTGTGACATGAAAACATTTTGTGTGTAAACAGTTGGGAAAAAATAACCAGTTGTTTTACACTTACAAATTGGATTTGTGTATTTTTGAATTGTTTTGAATTTACGAATTGGTTTTGTGTATTTACGAATCATGATTTAAACTTATGAATTGGAATTTGTAAATGTTTCTTGTGTTGTGGATGTATGAATCATATTTTGTAAATGTATTATTTTTGAGACTGATCTGGCTCCATATAAATGTTGTGCTTTTAATATCTTGCATCTGTTTTACCTTATATAGCTGACATTAGGTGCGAATGAATCTGTGTTTTGTGTTGTTGCATTACACACCATGTGTTATTTGTCAAATTAAATCATTCATACTTGATATTTAAAATAGTTTTTGTGACTGATAGTGATTTTGTTTTAGAATACAACTTCACTACGGCTCTGCAAAAAATAAGTGCAATCATTACATGGTTTTTAACAAACTACAGTACGTCGCTGTGCAGAAAAACGGGAAGCAGATGTTGAGCTGAAAGGCAAGCCTTCATTTTGAATGAGCTTTGGAGACCACAGTGATAAGGGTAGTGTGTACGTGACGTGTGTGAGAGAAGGAATAGATGGAGAGAATGCATCACAGTAAATGAAACTGCCACAAATACCCAGCATCCCTGTGGATTGAGAAAAATGATAGGCGTTAGTCAATTGCATCAGCCTGGGATTATTTTTATCACACTTTCTTTTACACACACACATAAACACACAGAGTCATTTGGGAGTATCGATCCAAGACACTTGAGCCTTGGTTAAGATGCTTTCATATAAACTTTAAAATCAGCAGTATTAGCATGTCAAAGCACTTTCAGATGGCATCAATACTCTTCTGATAAATGTGTGTGTGTGTGTGTGTGTGTGTGAGACAGAAAAGCAGAGGCTGATGATTGCAGCAGAGGTGATTTTTAGCTGTGTCATGATCAAAGAGCATCTTGAACTCTCTCCAATTTGCTGTAGTTTTGTTGTTTCTTTCCATCTCCAGGCCCTGCTGTATGAGCCTCCAGACTAACCTCTGTGTTTCTGTAATGGCTTAGAGCGAGCGCTGCTCTGATTAAAGCTCAGATTATGTTGGGTGAGTGTTCTGCATTCACACTAATCTCTCTCCATGCTTTCTCTGAATGTTACTCGCTCTCATTCAGCCGTGCGTGCGTGCGTGTGTGATTTCACAATATCCTGTTTTCACCTAGCTGCTAGAAGGTAGCTTAAATAGTCGTAGATACTGTTTGCATCAAGTACTGTATAAATAGAAACAAATAGCTTGTTGTTCACACTAGGTGCAAATAGCAGTTCATAGTATTCACACAAAGTGTAAATAGAAATGATGTGCTATTTCTACTAAGGGCAGATTGTCAGAGCTGTTTGTGAAAATAGTCTCTGGCCGCATGCTTTGCTGTTTACCCTTAGTTTCAGTAGACCAGGGGTGGCCAACCCTGTTCCTGGAGAGCCACCTTCCTGCAGATTTCAGTTGCTACCCATATCAAACACACCTGAACCAATTAATTAGGACCTGGACACCACAAGATAATTACAGGCAGGTGTGTTTGATATGGGTTGCAACTGAAATCTGCAGGAAGGTGGCTCTCCAGGAACAGGGTTGGCCACCCCTGCTATAGACAGTGACTGTTTTGTGTGTGACTTATAGACCTTTTTCTTCATTGCTGCATGGAGACCTACATAGCGACCAGCGTCTTCTGGTAGAATTCTGTGAACTTCCGTTTACAGCATTTACAATTGGTTAATCTTGATCAGAAAATGGTTGTCAATAATGTTTTGAGTTGCTTAGGGAGTGTTTTTGGGATCCACGCCATTGGTTTTGAAAGGTGTGTGTTAAAGCCGTTATACTTCTGTCAGATGCGGTTCAAGCACGTTAGAAAAATGCTCTTCTAATTCAGTGTCTGCCATCAGATCTGATGCTGAAATACAGTGTCAGTGTTCCAGACTTGTCAGCTGTTATACTGTGCTCAGCAGCTCTTCAATGCACACACACACACACACTCAATAGATCACTGCATTATAGAGCAAACCATATTACTGGCATGAAACTTAAAGGTGCAGTAGGTGATCTGTCAAAATGCTAACCGCTTAGCATATTATCTTTGGACGGCGGGGAGGGACTGTGATGCAAAGCCACACCCCCTGATATCGCGAGCATGCGGACCGCGTCACAACAGCCGACAGACAACCCACTAGTTCATGTCATTCGCCAGTTAGTTAGTGCCAGCGCCGTGCAGGAATTACATGTATTACTTTGCCACACTTGCATGCTATTTTAGAGCGAATATTCAGAGTAACGTTAGCGGTAAACAGTATAGGAAGGCTGTCATTGTTCAAAAATGACCCAATGTGAATATAAAAGCAACTTCAGCTCAATAAAGCAGGTTAGGCGGAATAGCGCTATTTACTGGTGTTTTGTTGTTAAACTAAATATAACGTTAAATCTACATTATAGATGCTGTCAAAGAACCTTATGAAACTGAAAATAATCACTTCAATCTTTCACCGGGAGATTTCAGTGGCTGAACAACACGTCTGTGCATATAAGTCATTCATAACACAACACACTCTAACATAAGCTTAGCCTGACTAAAATAGTTTCAAAACAGAACATTACCTGTCTAACAGTAATTCTTCAGCCATGGTGTCGTCCTTCCTCCAGAGTGCTAAAGTAACTCCAATACTGATTCAGGATTTTCAAAAGTTTCTATGCAGCATTTGATTTCTCCCGGTCCGTCTCGTGACCGCGCGGCCGCTTTAAGGGCCAATTATACCCGCGCCTGTCTTTACAGTAATCGGCCCGAGCTCGGCTGTCCTTCAGCGCCTCCGGCTCCAACTCAGCATCTGCGAGTGGCCCGCAGCTCGCTCGCTCGCGCGCATGCATTTGTGATGCAGACGGGCACGCGCTAATGGCGGATCTGCGTGAACAGATGCGCAGAAGTAGGAATCTACATTTGCTGACAGACAGTCTGACCTGCCTATCGGAATTAAGGGAGATGACGGTCCGACTCTATTTAATTGGATGATTTAATTGGATAATTTTTTAGTTTTATGCTTTACCCAGAATATAAAAATACATATAAACACATTTAGATAATTTACTGTAATCATTACTATTGGACTGTGAAGAGACTTTCAACCAGCACAACAACAAATGTTTCTGATGACAATCACCTACTGCAACTTTAACAGGTACAGTATAGTAATGCAAAGCGAAGCCATGCAATTTCCAAAAAATAAAAGTATGTTACTGATACTATGCTGGCTGATTTGCATGTTGATTGTAATCGGGAGCTGTTTATGTTTTATTTAATTTGTTTGTGTTGTGTAGTATTCACCATGGTATGTGTTTTTCTGTCATTTCAAAAATGCCACTTTATTTTCACTTTGCGCCAGTCTTTCAATCAATGTACTAGTGGGACAGTATGTGTGTGTGTCAAACATTTTGGTGAATAACATTTGCTTGGGTTGATTATATTTGGGGAAAAAAAGAGAAAATGATCACTTTAGCTTTGACGCTGCTTCATTTAAATGGCACAAAATGCTGTCTGACGGTAGCGGTAAATGACCAGCAAAATGTTGTTTTTCAAAATCTTTTAATGCTATTTGTTCTCAATATATGTTAAAAAAAAACTATCAAGTGCTTTACATTTTAAAGCAAAAGTGACAAATAAAATCAGACTTAATTTAAACTAATGCAAGGAACATGCACATCTGAACCTAATTGTTATGTTAATTATGTTATAAACATCTATTAACTCTCTTTTCCAATTAAAATACAATTTTTACTAGTAGCTTAAAACCTTTATTTAAAGTATATGTAAACAATAAGTTGCTGTGACCTTTATTTCAGTATGCTGATGTGCTTCCAACTGAAACACAATGTTGAATGGGTGGACAAGCTTTCTTTTTGCACACAATTTACCCATAGTGTTGGAAAAATGAGAACCCAGTTCAGGAGACTCGTTACAAGCTGAATTCTTTATTGAGATGTGTTGGATGTGCTGCAGTCAAACAGCACCTTCAAGAAGTTGAACCAGTCTGCAAGTCTAACACAAGTCTGAAAACAAGTCTGATTTGAGACAGAGTCATCCTGTCTATTATATTTTTGGAGTGGCAGTGTATAGAAAACGAGCGTAACTAATTTAAGTTGAAATTCTTGTTTTAGGGTCCTGAATAGATCCTGAGATTTTACCTGTCCTGACCAGCTTGAAAGTATCACCCAGAGATGAGGGCACAGTTTTTGAGACCCTGCCTTTATCATTTGCATCACTTTGGAATCTGCCAGTGCTCAGGAAGGCAATAGGTTTAATGTTTCTGTCACCTGGGCTGCTAGAGTTTTGAATTTGATGATTGGATCTTCATCCTATCCTATTACTGTATACACTGATCACAACCTTCTTTATTAAAAAATGCGTAATTCTAACCAACATTTAAGGAGATGGGCTTTTTTTGTCCAAGCTTTTATCTTGTAAATAAAACATGTTGTTGGTAAAGATAATGTGCTGACCGATGCAATGTCGCATATTACCATATGGTGATGGGTGGTGTTTAATGTATTTTTGTTTCGCTTACCAGTTACTATTTTGGGGGTGGAAGTGTTCCATGTGGTGTTCAATCCTCCCCTTAAATATTACTTTTAGTTGATCTTGTTTGTATTTTTTCAGTTTTCTATCAGTTGATTTGGTGGTGTCAGGCCTTTAAAACAGACAGAAGCGGGCTTCTCGCGATCCCTCATTCCTCCACATCACCACAGTTTTTGACGTATTTATTGTTGTGTTCTCCTTTATGCTTTGCTTTCCTATTAATATTTGTTTGGAGTGGTGAGCTCCAACCTGCTTTAGGTTTTTTTTTTATTGTTATTTATTATGTTGTTTGGCTTCCCCATCTCTTGTCATTTTGGATTGTTTTGCTGGTTATGTTAATAAATAATTTAGCTGGAGCACTTTGGTCGTTGTTACTTTGTCTTTAGTGCACGAGTCGTATTTAAATTAGGGACCGTGACAATAACTTTTTTCTTAAATTGTTGTCAATTTGGAACTAGCTTATGTAAATTTATATAGCAAACTTATAAAAAGCTAGGTTGTCGTCATGTACGTGTCTTAGTAGAAAGCTAGGTTGCTGCCGGAAGTGGTGTTAGTGAGGCCAGCAGGAGGCGCCCAACCTGTCATCTGTGTGGGTCCTAATGCCCAAGTATAGTGACGGGGAATCTATACTGCTCAGTGAATGCCATATTTTGGATGAGACGTTAAACCGAGGTCCCGACTCTTTATGGTCATGTAAAAATCCCAGAATGTCCTTCGAAAAGAGTAGGGGTTTAACCCTGGCATCTTGGCCAATTCTGCCTACTGGCCTCTGTCCATCATGGCCTCCTAACCATCCCCATGTCATAACTGGCTTCATCACGCTGTCTCCTCTCCACCAATCAGCTGGTGTGTGGTGTGCTGCCGTCGCATTATCCAGGTGGATGCTGACCACTGGTGGTGGATGACGAGATTCCCCCTATGTGTAAAGTGCTTTGAGTGCCCAGAAAAGCGCTATATAAATGTAAGGAATTATTATTATTATTATTATTATTATTATTATTAGGGGCCAAGCACCGTAGGTGCGTAGGCACCTATTGCTTTCGTTAGTGTTCTTATTATTATTATTATTATTATTATTCTTCTTCTTCTTCTTCTTCTTCTTCCGTTTCTTCCGCCGGATTTGAATGGCAGCCCATATAGGCGTATGCGGGAAAGTTGTATAATTTGGCACAATGATAGAGGCCAGTATTAACATTAATCAGGCCAATTATGAAGTCTCAAAATCAAACTCTCTAGCGCCACCACTTGTCCAAACTTTCACATACATTTATCATCATAACTTTTGAACCGAATGGGCTACAATCAAAATTCTTTTTTCCTCTGATTCCTTGGCTCAGTCCGATTCAAACCCACCCTATGACGTCATTTTCCGTCATGAATTTTTTCGCGCTATTTTAAATTATTCGAAAAACCTATTTGATCGAACTCGTCCTAGGCCGTTTCTCCGATTATCACCCAAATTGAATCACATGATCTACAGACCATGCCAACCAAAAGTTATGGAATTCATGTTGATTAGACCAACCGTTTTTGTTTAACTTACGAACTAATTTAACGTAGAACTTGCGAAAATGGACTTGAGGCAATATCTCTGTAATGCATTCACCGATTCACACCAAACTTGGTGTGTGTTATGACAACTAGGGTCTAAGGTTAATTGCGGAGTTTCGGCGCACTGCCCCCTAGTGGTCCGGATATACTAAAAAATTGCTTTTTGGCTTATAACGTCTTAACCTTTCGTCCGAAACTCATGAAACTGGTCTCATTACATCCGGCAGAGCATGCCGAGTCGAATGATGTCTGATTTTCACAGGTCAGCCATTTTGGGCGTCGCCCATTTTGATTTTTGGCCAAAAATGCTATATTTTACCAACACATTCACATATCATTACAAAACATGGTATGCATCTTCAACCCCATGCCCTGAAAGTACTCAAAAACGTCTGGAGCAGCGCCACCTTATGGCCAATAGTGCTTGGCCCCTTAATTGCTGCTTGCAGCTATATTTATCATTATTATTATTATGGAGTGAGAGAGAGTTGTGACAGCTTTTCATCTTGTTTTCATTATTCTTGACAAAATCAAAAGTCTTGGATTGTGGGAAACAGCAAAGAGGCAGAGAACTTTAATGTGTGTTTGTGGAGGTGCTGTGGTGGGCAACATTAATGAGGCTCTCGAGAACCAAACACACACCCCTGCTGGTCTGGGTCTCCCCATGTGACCCTCAGCGCACCACCGGCGTCCTGAAGCTCTCAATGGCTCCTGGAGGAGATGCTGACGTCTGGACCGGCCTGACTCACACTCTTGACTTTATATCCCCTTATTTCTCCTTTTCTCATCCTCCCGCTATCTATTTATACTTCCCTCTGTGTGTCTCTTGATCTGCTCTTTATGATGGCTTGAGATGGGGGTTTCTTTGAAAGGTGAAATGGTGTTTTCTATCAGCTTTTTTTCTTTTGAAGGGGTTTAGTGATGTTGATGATGCGTAACTACGAAGAATCCACAGTGAGTCATTCATAGCCGAGCCGCTCTGAATGTTTATATCAGCGTATAAGAGGTGTGGATGAATAGGTACTTGTGTCCATGCGTATGTGTGTTGCTGAAATTGTAAGATGTTACTGGTGTGTGTTGCTACTTTTGTTGGATGTTGCTGTTGTGTCTGTGTGTCGCTGTATCTGTTAGATGTTACTGGTATGTGCTGCTGCTTTTGTTGGATGCTACTGGTTTGTTGCTACATTTGTTGTGTGTGTTTTGCTACTTTTGTTGGATGTTACAGGGCTCTAGACTAACTTTTTTTTCCTGGTTGCACTTGTGCAACTTTTATTCTTAGGTGCATTAGCACAAGAGTTAGGTGCACCCAAATTTTTTAAATATTTGCCAAATGATGTTTAATAGAGCAAAGACATTTTCATAGTATGTCTGATCAATTTTTTTCTTCTGGAGAAAGTCTTTTTGTTTTATTTTGGCTAATAAAAGCAGTTTTTAATTTTTTTAGAAGCCATTTTAAGGTCAAAATTATCAACCCCTTTAAGCTATATATATTTTTTCTACAGAACCAACCATCATTATACAATAACTTGCCTAATTGCCCTCACCTGCCTAGTTAACCAAATTAACCTAGTTAAGCCTTTAAATGTCACTTTAAGCTGTATTAAAGTGTCTTGATAAATATCTAGTAAAATATTTTTTACTGTCATGAGGGCAAATATATAATAAATCAGTTATTATAAATGAGATATTAAAACTATAATGTTTATAAGTAAAATTAAATGTTGTACCCTGCCTATGCCTAAATTCAAAAAGCACAAAATAATTTATATTTTTATAAAGTAAACTGATTAAACTAAATAACTATATTACACTGAAGAACTAAATTAGGCTTTATAATCTTCTTTTATTAAAACAAAAGTGATTAAGCAAAACCGCGGCACTGACAAGCCAACCGTAAAGATACAAAACAACAACAAAAATTGCTGAAACTGCAGTGAACACTTTTTCCGAAGGTCCACTTTTATTTTTTGGAATTATTATGCGTTTAGTGTTAAAAAAACCAATTATGAATAGGCCTACAAGAGTGTATCGTGTGTGTGTGTTTCCACCAACTGTTTGTGTCCAGTCTTTTATCACTATAGCCGTTCTCTTTCAAAACCGAAAGTTCGTCTGTCTGGCAGTATTTCAGCTTTCAATCAAATGAAAAGCCAATTTAGATGAGCCAGTATTAAAAATTTGCAGTAAATAACTGTGTTGTGCAGTCACACATCGAATCTGAGGTCTTGCTCTTGCATCTTGCTCTTGCAGTCATCCAGACATCGATGACGTTACGTAGATGCCACGCAAGCGTCAAGTCGCGAAACTGAACCTGACAGTTCGAAAAGCTGAAGACTTTGCGAATCTTTTAAATTACAGCACTGAAATTAACAGGTATAAATGTCTTTGAGCATATCTTTAGGATATCTGCAATCAGAGCCAATGTTACGTAGAAGTTGTGTAGCCTAAAAATTATAGTCTAATAAAATAAAAACAAAATACAATTACATTTTTTGTTTGCTAAAAAACATACGTAAAAAAAAAAAAAAAAAATCAAGCAGTGGCTAGTTTTTATTGATTGATTTTTAATATTAATAAAAAATATGCTCGGCCTATTTTAGCTGTTTGGCTAAAGGCTGATTTATACTTCTGCATCAAGCGCATGCGTATGCTCCGGCACAGTCTGCGCGTGGTCTCATAGCCCTTGCCGTGGTCATTGCCGACGCTGAAACGCACCTCTCAAATTTAACTAAACATTGCAACGACACGTAGCGCAAGCTCTGTGACTGGTCGGCTTGGTAGCACTGATGAGTGTGGGCAGTGCTGAGAGCTGTGAGCCCGATAAAGTGAGTGTTTACAAGTGTCGAGTCCTGTGAAGGAGATTTGGATGGAAAAGCAAAATACCAGAGACTCGATGCAGAGCCCCACTGCGAGCTAGCATTTCGGAAGTGTTACTGCAGAGCAACACAAACAGCGGGCAGAAGTATAAATGCACAGCAATGTGTAAAGCATGCATCGTGAGTCACGCCGATCACTCGATGCAGAAGTATAAACCAGGCTTAAACGCTGCCAATATAGCCATTCCATAAATATTATTTTACTGTGTGAACTACTTTGTTATAATTAGGGCCAGACGGAATCTACGTACATTTTTTGCTATATCTGCACAGAATTTTGGTAAAAATCTGCGGATTTATGGGGAATTATTTTGGAAGTATCATAACTAAAACATTAATATATGAAAGAAAATGTAATACCTTTTGAACTTGTATTTAATGTTTACAATGTAAATCCAGTTAGATCCACTTTATTTGGTAAACAAAGCAAGTCTCTCATATAATAGATCGACAAAAAGACAGAAAATCTAACTTTACAAACAATATTGTAAATAAATCATATGAATATCTTCATATTAGTCAATTATGTTACTGAAATTAATTTTAAAAACTGAATAAATATTAATTTACACACATTTACACAAGTCAACAAACAGAATCAATGATGGGCTAAAAATCTGCGGAAATCTGTGCGTGGAGATTTCGTGTGGACCAAGTTATAATATATATTTTACAATAAAAACGAAATGTAGAATGTCTCGCTGTCATTTAAAACATGCAATTCTTAACGTGTGTGTGTGGCAGCATTTGTCGGATGTTATTGGTGTGAGGTGCTACTTTTGGTGTGTGTTGCTACTTAATTTGGATATTACAGTTGCGCGTGTGTGTGTCTGTGTTAGTGTTGCATTTGTAATGAGTTACTGGTGTGTGTTGCTTTGGTCATCTAGTAAGCTTTCCCTTCACCTGATGATAAACTATTCCCTTTTACTGCAGTAGCACACAAACACATAGAGCCAGCATTTAGAACAAGACCATACTGTGTGTGTCTGTGTGTGTATTTTAGATGGTGATCTGGGTTTGGTGTGGAGGAGGTATAGGTGCAAGGGTGATTGGGTGGAATACAGTAAAGCTCTGTACCTGCCTTAAACAGAGAGAGAGAGAGTACATAAATACTTCAAGGGCTAATTCACAGAAAAAAAAAGAAAAATTAATAGTTCCTTCTTCTGTTAATCACAAAAGATATATTTAGAAAAATATGTTGTGAAAACGGTAGCTCAGCGGTTAGCACTGTCGCCTTACAGCAAGGAAGACGCTGGTTTGAGTCCCAGCTTGGTCAGTTGGCATTTCTTTGTGGAGTTTGCATGTTTTCCCTGTGGTTGCATTGGTTTCCTCCGGGTGCTCGGGTTTCCCCCACAGTCCAAAGACATGCGCTACAATATGTGAATTGAATAAAGGTGAACTAAGTTGACCATAGTGAATATGTGTGAATGTGAGAGTGTATGGATGATTCCCAGTGATGGGTTGCAGCTGGAAGAGCATCCGCTGTGTAAAACATATGCTGGATAAGTTGACGGTTCATTCCGAAAGGATATGCAAAGATGCTGTTTTAAATTGTAAAGAAATATGTTTTGAAACTAATGAAGACAGCAGAAGTCTATGATTCATTTGAATGATTCAGTCTGTCATGTCTACTGCTCCAAAATATTAGAAATCTTTCACAAAATAAAATATATTCAGGAATCAGAATCATATTGTGTTTAAAGTGGAAAAAAAGTGTTTGTTTTTTACCCAGACATTTAAAATGAATCTATTTTATTTTATACAAGGTTATCATACCGCCAGAAATCTATACCAGCCCATGCCTAGCCTCCACTCTTCAGTGCTTAATTCACCCTCATGCTCCATCATAACATCTCAACTCTCGAGACAACTCTTCCAAAAGAAATCTTGTTGCGATTTAGTCTTGCGAAATGTTGAAGCCCGAGACCTCATCACTGTTCTTACTGTTACCAATAATGAAAATTATATTTAATTCTGATATGGATTTACAATATATTGGTCTTTTTTTTTTGCTGTGCATGTGTAAAGATTGGCCATCCTCCTTTTGTAAATCTTTTTACATTTAGTTTTAAATTAAACACAATAAATTAATAACACTGCTTAATGTAGTTTTCATAAATGTCAAAAAAGTGAATACCTGCTATTCTTTGATGTTTTGAGGAAGATTTAAAACCTGGATGTGAGTCGACATTAGCAAGGATCAGATAATAGTTTATTAATAAATTAATAAAAATTTGGCATGAATTGTGTAATATAATACTAATAAAGCTAAAGTCGTCATTATCTTTTTCTTTTTTCAGATTTAGCTAACATCTAGAGACCGTTTTTTTCCACAAAGAGCTACATGCAATCCAAAAGTTAATTCATTTTTTTCCTGCTTGTATTCCTTCAGTATTCCACTCTCATGCAAAACACACATCTCGCAACACGTTTTTAACAGTCTCCCTCCGTCTTTCTCTTCTCTCATTCTTTCCATCAGTGTCCTTAAATAGATATGCGATGGCCTATTAAATGCTCTTTTAATTATTCTTTCTGCCTGTCTTTGACCTTGGCCCACATTATCTCCTTCAGTTAATTGTGACGTGTGATTTCACTCCAAACACAGCTGATGGAAAGATGGCGCACTGTCTCAGCTCAGGCTTCCATCAGCCTGTGAAATGCAGATGATACAGCACACTGTAAGCTGTATCACTATCCATTTGTATTAGGAGAGCATGAATGAATGAAGTTAACTTTTGTTCAATCCACTTAAATTTCCACTTAAAGTTGTAAAAATTAAGTTGTCCCAAAAAGCTCAATAATTGAGTTGTTTCTGCTCATTTTTAAATATGTAGTTTGAACAAACAACAAACGTCTTTTATTATAGTTTGGACACAAACACAAAGGTAGTTTGACAAAAAGACGGTAATGAATTATTTATTTATTTATTTTTTTAAAGAAAATCGTTATCCTCTTGTTAAGTGTGACGTCACGCGAGTCGGCTTCTTGGTCCAAGTGCTATATCAAACTGTATGGGCAGATGGTCATAATATCTTATAGAGTGGAAGTCGTGAACATGAGGCATGCGTGAACTGGTTATTATAGCTCTAATAATTGTTACATTTACATGACAGTTTGCTGAAAATATAGTCCTTGATGGCTTGCTGCAGTTGGAAGTTTAAGCCACAGTAAGTCTTTATTTAATTAGAGTGTAATGGATCACTGTTTATCCATGATCCGTACAGATCACAACCCACAGTTCGGAACGGACGTGACCTGTGGATTAAATACTTGGTGGAACTTGTAGGTTAATCCAACATTTATAACAATTGCGGAGAGAAAGATCGCCTCCTGCATTATTCAAACAATGTGTATGAAAGCATTTTGGCATCCCGGTAGAATATAATGATGAAGGAAAAAGTTGTGGTGGGACCTAAACGCTTTCTTAGGATATTAATAAAAGGTGTTTTCTGTCTCTGTTTGTTTAGCCTGCATTAATACATTGGGTAAAGCTGCACAATAAAACATTAAAAGATCTGGATCTCAATTCAAACCTGCACAAATGATAATGATTTGCATGTTTATTAATCCTTCGAAGCGCTGCATTTAAACTGTTCAAATTCAGTTTTCACACTTTTTCAGTAAGTTACAAACCATTAAATAACACAGAGGTTCTGGGAGAACAGTTTATAGTTCAGATATAAACACTGATGTTTAGGGTAAAGATTAAAATCACTGTTCAATGGAACTTGACGCTGGTGAATGTTGTAGCAATTACATTGTTTAACCAATAGGTGGCGACAAATAACCATCAAAATTATATCCCTTAATAGGTTTTCAGTAATGATCCACCTATAGTTAAACATGTAGTTTTATGTGTGAATCGTTATATCATTAGTTAAAAGTAACTATGATATGTTTTACAATATTTTACCTTTTTTCAGCTGGTACTTTCTTGATTTTTATTTTTAATAAACGTACAGGTTCTATATCATGTTTGTTAAAACCAATGGTTTTTGCTGTAATATTTTTTGTATAAATGGAAAGCAAATGGCATTTGTCTCTTCTTTTTGCTGACCTGAAAAATGGTCAGATCCGTGACTCAACCATAGTGTTATCTGAACCATGAGATTTGTCATCCGTGACACCACTAGTATTTAACAGTGATGCGGTTTTTGCACCGAATCCAATATAATCAATCACAGAAAACAAGAAAATGCGATTACCTCGATCATTTTAATATAACATATTCATTCATTCATTTTCCTTCGGCTTAATCACTATTTCAAAGGTCATCACAGCAGAATGAACCACCAACTATATAGCTGCAACCCAGTTCTTGAGAAACACCCATACACACTCATTCACACTCATACACTATAGGCAATTTAGTTTATTCAATTCACCTGTACTGCATGTCTTTGGACTGTGGGGGAAACCAGAGCACCCGGAGGAAACCCACGCAAACACAGGGAGAACATGCAAACTCCACACAGAAATGCCAACTGACCCAACCGGGACTCGAGCCAGAAACCTTCTTGCTGTGAGGTGACACTGAGCCTCCGTGCCGACCAGATTTGGCTCAAAAATGTAATAACACAGCATCTCTTATGGGCTATGAAAGACAAAGAAATGTTTCACAACTTACTGCATTGTAAATGAAGACAATACTAATTATATTAATATTTGTCATTTGTGACAGTGAAAATGCAAACATCATGTGAACAACCTGCACATACAAACTTTCCTTCTCAGATTTCCACTGTAGTCAGTGAGAATCTGTAATCCTCCAGAGACTCCATCCTATATACTTTGAGTCTCCGTCTGTGTGTGTGTGTGTGTCCTTTATCCTCTCTCTCTTTAAATGTTCTCTTTAACCTGGCCAAGTGAGCCACTTTCGCTGTTCACCCCCCACTGTTTTCCCTGAAGGGGAATATCTCACAGTCGACACACACACACACGCAGCTCCTGTACCATTTCTTATTACTGACATTGTTGCTGCTGGTTGAAAACCGTGCCAAGTACAGCTGTGACCTGTTCACACATTTATAGTGAAAGTACCTGCAAAGTTTCCTGCTGGGCTGGAGAAAGTGTGTATGATTATAAGTGTTCACAGAGCTGGCATAAGCTCAACTGCCGCTCTAGGCAACAAACTCCTGTGTTTATAGTATACACTATAATCATTAAGATACATGCGAGACATTTTGTTTGATGAAATTGCACTGAAGTAAAAGTAGGCTATAGGCTGCACAAGTGTGTTTTCCTTTTTCCTGTTCTAAAACGTAATAAAGCATGAAACCACTATGCTACAACTGCAATTGCATTTGATGCATTACATTATACATACCAGCAGAGAATGCTGGGAGGATTTGCCGCCTGGTAGACAAATAAAGTAATGTTTATTTTAATGTAGAATTTATAGTTCCCCTTCGGTTGGGGAACTTCAGTGCCATGAATGGGAGGATTCGTATCAGAAGCCGCTTATCTGGAGAGTATTGAACGGGCCAATGAATGAAATTAATTGGCAGCGTAAGCTTGCGCAGGTGTGCGACATCTGCAATCATCTCAGCATATAAGCACACCTGAAGCCAGCAGACGCCATCCTTTTCGCTTCAGATCCTTTCTGAGTGAGTCGATGAGGGTTCCTCTTGCTGATCAGCACTTCAGAGCGAACGAGTGTGTCTCCCGGTCCAGAGTGGGTCTTCGCGGTGGCAGACGGTCGAGCTGGGTTACTCCCTTGCCTGCGGTTCTTTGGGTCCGGTCCTCCAGAGCGGTGCGTATAGTTGCAACTTTCCTAAAAGAGCAACACAGTCGTGCAGCACGTCCTTTTCAGGATGGCGCTCCGACTGTGCGTTTCTGGATGCGGGGGTTTCCTGTCTCCGGATGATGGACACGATCACTGCATTGCATGTTTGGGGGTCCAGCATGTTAATGCGGTGCTCGCGGGCGGTTCATGTCGTCATTGCGATGCCATGACCGTTGCACAGCTAAGATCGCGGCTAACTTTCGCAAGAGAGCGAGCCACCCCAGTTGCCTCCTGTTCTAAAAAAGCAGCGGGCGCTCGGGCAGATCTGAGGGTTTCAGCGGGAGCTAATCCGCCGCCCACGGGCTCGCGGACCTCTCGCTCCTCACGGCGCTCCATCCAAGCTTCGGGTGGTGAGAGTGATCCGTCTAACCAGATGGTAGCTCTCACACTCGCTGACACCGGAGATCAGATGTCCTCCGCGGCATCGGAGGGTGGGCTTTCACTGTCCGACGAAGATCCGGACCCGCTCGCCCCCTCCGGGCAGGTGAGCGCTGTCAAATCGGATCCTGAAGCGGACATGTTAGCCGTGCTTTCCCGGGCTGCTTCGGCCGTGGGGTTGGAGATGGTTTATCCCCCAGCTCCGCGGCCGGACCGACTAGATGGGTGCTACGTAGAGGACCAGAAGGCGAAGCCTTCGAAGCCTCTCGTCCCCTTCTTCCCGGAAGTGCACAGTAGGCTCACGCAGTCCTGGAGGGCACCTTTCTCTGCCCGTGCTGCGAGTGCCTCCGCCCTCACCGCCCTTGACGGCGGAGCTGTCAGGGGGTATGAGGCGATCCCGTCAGTGGAGCGCGCTATCGCGGTCAATCTTTGTCCGCGCGGCGCCTCTACGTGGCGGGGTTTGCCCCGCCTCCCGTCCAAAGCCTGTAGGTTGTCTGCCTCCCTCGGAGCCAGAGCTTATAAGGCTGCGGGCCAGGCTGCTTCTGCTTTGCACGCGATGGCCACCTACCAGCGCTACCAAGCGCAGGCGCTGGCCGAGCTGCACGAGGGCGGGTCCAACCCAAGCTTATTACATGAGCTGCGCACCGCGACCGACTATGCTCTTCGGACTACTAAGTCCGCCGCGTGTGCGCTGGGGAGGACGATGTCCACACTTGTGGTTCAGGAACGCCACCTCTGGCTAAACCTGGCCGATATGCGCGACGTTGACAAAGTTCGCTTTCTTGACTCGCCCATATCCCAGGCTGGCTTCCGGCTCGCAGACTCTACGTGCTTCGCCAGTGGCTCACGAGCGCTGGGGGGACGGTCTCCCTTCCCTCAGCCCTCCAGCCCCCTCTCCGGAGTCAGGGTGCGGAGCCAGAGCGAGTCGCTCTCCTCCAGCTTTTCCGCGGGACCCTCGTGCTTCCCGGATCAGCACACCCACTCCGCGCTGCCCCACCGCTGGTACGTCAGCGATTGTAGCGATGACTCCATTAGCGAGGGCTCTGCCTGCCTGGTTTGCGCGGGCCAGCCCCTCGCGGTGGCTCATACGCACAATCAGACTCGGTTACGCGATTCAGTTCGCGAAACGGCCCCCCAAGTTTACGGGCGTGTATTTCTCCAGGGTCAACCCCCTGTCCGCCCCTGTCTTGCGAGAGGAGATTGCTGCCCTCCTGGCGAAGGGTGCAATCGAGCCGGTTCCTCCAGCCGAGATGGAGAGTGGGTTTTACAGCCCATACTTCATCGTACCCAAAAAGAGCGGTGGGTCACGGCCAATCCTAGATCTGCGCGTTTTGAACCGCTGTCTGCACAAGCTGCCGTTCAGAATGCTCACGCAGAGGCGCATTCTCCAATGCGTTCGTCCTCGGGATTGGTTTGCAGCCATAGACCTGAAGGACGCGTATTTCCATGTCTCCATTCTTCCACGCCACCGCCAATTTCTGCGGTTTGCGTTCGAGGGTCGAGCGTGGCAGTACAAGGTCCTCCCCTTCGGGCTCTCTCTGTCTCCGCGGGTCTTCACCAAACTCGCGGAGGGTGCCCTAGCGCCCCTTCGGCTCGCGGGCATTCGCATACTCAGTTATCTCGACGACTGGCTGATTTTAGCCCACTCGCGGGAGCAATTGATTGTGCACAGGGACGAGGTGCTTCGGCATCTCCGCCTACTGGGGCTTCAGGTCAACCGAGAAAAGAGCAAACTCGCCCCCGTGCAGAGGATTTCTTTTCTCGGGATGGAGCTGGACTCGATCACCATGGTAGCGCACCTCTCCGAGGAACGCGCTCGCCTGTTGCTGAACTGTCTGAGGGAGCTCGACAGCAAACTAGTGGTCCCACTGAAGTTCTTTCAGAGGCTCCTGGGGCATATGGCATCCGCAGCCGCCGTCACGCCGCTCGGGTTGCTCCATATGAGACCACTTCAGCACTGGCTTCACGATCGGGTCCCCAGACGCGCATGGCACGCGGGCACACACCGGGTCTCGGTTACTGCGCTGTGTCGCCGCGCCCTCAGCCCTTGGAACGACCCCTCGTTCCTACAGGCCGGTGTGCCTCTAGGACAGGCGTCCAGCCATGTTGTTGTTTCAACAGACGCTTCCAACACGGGTTGGGGGGCCGTGTGTCGCGGGCATGCGGCTGCGGGCCTCTGGAAGGGTGCCCAGCTGCATTGGCATATCAATCGCCTAGAGCTGTTGGCAGTGTTCCTCGCTCTCCACCGCTTTTTACTGGCAAGCTTACGCTGCCAATTAATTTCATTCATTGGCCCGTTCAATACTCTCCAGATAAGCGGCTTCTGATACGAATCCTCCCATTCATGGCACTTCCGTTCCCCTCCTCGGGGAACGAAGGGTTACTTCTGTAACCTCGAACGTTCACCCAAAACGACACCATAGCTAATGGGTTAGCACTGTCGCCCAGCAACAAGGTCACTGGTTTGAGTCCCACCTGGGCCAGGCATTTCTGTGTGGAGTTTGCATGTTCTCCACGTGTTGGCGTGGGTTTCCTCCAGGGGCTCCGGTTTCCCTCAGAGTCCAGAGACATGCGCTATAGGTGAACTGAATATACTAAATTAACCATAGTGGATGTGTGTGAATGTGAGAGTGTATGGATGTTTCCCAGTACTGGGTTGCACCTGTAAGGGTATTCGCTGTGTCAAACATATGCCAGAATAATTAGTTCTCATGCATTTATCTGAAAATCTGTCCATCCACCTCTCTTAAAATCTACTTGTTCATCTGTTTGTTTGAAAAATGGACTAATCTACCACCTGTTTTGAAAGCCATCCATCCATCGATTCATCCATCTGTCCATATTTTTGTTCAATTATCCATACATCCAATAATCGATTCATCTGTCTATTCACATCTTTATCCATCCACTTTTGTAGCACATCCATCTATCCACCTATCCACCAATTTTTTTAGCACATCCTTTTATTCATCCATTCACCCACTTTTCTAGCATATCCATCCATCCATTGACCCATCCACCCTCTTTTGTAGCTCATCCATCCATTTATCCATCCATCCCCTCATCCACCATTTTTGTAGCATATCTATCCATCCATTAATCCACCCAATTTGATAGCATAGCCATCCAGCGATCCACCCACTTTTGTTGCACATTCATCCATCCACCTATCCACCCACTTTTGTAGCACATCCATCCACCACTTTTGTAGCATCTGACAATCCATCCATCCATCCACCCACTTTTGTAGCACATCCATCCACCCATCCACCACTTTTGTAGCATCTAACAATCCATCCATCCATCCATCCACTCATCCACCCACTTTTGTAGAATATCCATCCATCCATCCACCCACCCATCTGCCACTTTTGTAGCACATCCATCCATTTATCTTTCCATCCACCCACCCATCTGCCACCTTTTGTAGCATATCCATCCATCCATCCACCCACCCATTTGCCAGTTTTGTAGCATATCCATCCATCCATCACCCATTTTTGTAGCATATCCATCCATCCAGTCATCCACCCACTTTTGTAGCACATTTATCTTTCCACCAATCTACCCACATTTGTAGCACATCCATTCATTCATCCATCCATCCATCCACCCATCCACCACTTTTTTTGTTGCATATCTATCCATCCCCCCATTTTTGTAGCACATCCATCCATCCACTCATTTTTGTAGTACATTCATCCATCCATCCACTTTTGTAGCACATCCATCCATCCATGCACCATCCACCCACTTTTGCAGCACATTTTTACCCTTGCCTCTGCGTAATGTAGTTGTGTCTGTGTAAATTGCACTGATGAATATGTAATGAGTGAAAGAGCATTGTAAACACATGCTAAGAGGGTGCCCGCATGTGAAACTGGCAAAAAT